>NC_057802.1:614876451-615176451 GCF_018294505.1 Triticum aestivum | reverse complement strand
ACTTTGCATGTATTACAACCCTTGTTTGTTTGATTTGTGGAACCCTAGTTTAGTTTATGGAAAAGTTATTTGTATGAAGTAGGCCTAGTTATTTGTGGAACCCTAGTTTATTAGTTTTGTTTGATTTGATATGGTTGGATACATAGATTGATATGGTTCCATCTAGTAGGCCTACTTTAGTTTTTTTGAATTGAAAAGATAATCGTGTTGACAAGAATGCTTTGTTGAAATTGTTAGGATGGTTTGGCTTCTCGATGATCACTGGGACAAACAACACCGGTCGTACGCTATGTAGGTGGAGCAGCGGGTAATACTGAAAGTGGCCGGTGTTATGAATTTTCGTATTTATTTCAAACACAAATGCCCCATATGTAATGTTATGATTTGTTTGTTTGTAGGAGCTTGCACCTCTGAAGCTTCGGTCTCACGGGGTCACCCTTGGATGGATACGCTATGATGAGCGGTACACACCGTATGTAAGGGAGGCAGGACTTCTCCCTTTCATTCAGTTGGTCAGCCGGTCGACGCCACCCAACAATGCTGCAGCACTCACCGCGCTTATTGATCATTGGAGGCCGGAGACACACACTTTCCATCTTCGGACCGGGGAGATGACCGTGACGCTCCAGGATATTGCTATGATCACCGGTCTTCCTATTGATGGGAATCCTTTATGTATGAACACCGATTCTGATGGGTGGCGCGCGCAGATGCATGCCCTTATCGGTATGGTTCCTCCGGAGCCTCGGGAACCAGAAGCAGAAGACAAGAAGAAGGAAAGAGTCGCAGCCGGTGCTCCTTCCACGTGGATTACATCGAACTTCAGTACTTGCCCTGAGGATGCTAATGAGGACACGGTGAAGACATGTGCTCGTGTCTACATGTGGTACGTGATATCCAGGACTATGTTTGCTGATGGCACATGCAAGAATGCTCCATGGATGTGGCTCAAGGCGTTGACCGTCTTCGATAGCAAATGGAGTTGGGGTTCAGTGACACTGGCTTACTTGTATCGACAGGTATGAAGTTGTTTTCTTTTCACTTCATTGATACATTATCAATGCGCTCTTGCGGCAAATTTGACCATGTTCTCTTTTATGTGCAGTTGGACGAAGCCTATTGTAGGCACACTGGAGGTATTGGTGGTTGTCTACTCGCACTTTCCATATGGAGTTGGGAGCGTTTTCCGGTTGGACGACCGAAGACCATGAAGTACGAGGATTGGGACGACAAAGACGACCCACTACGGCTCCCCACTTGGGCTCACAAGTGGGATGTGTTAAATGAGACGACGGATGATCCCTCGGTCATGTACAAGTTGTACAAGAGCGAGCTGGACGCGATCACGCCTGAGCAGGTGAACCGACATTGCATAAGTGATTATCATGCTTGTATCGTAACTCGATATCAATTTTGCATTCTATCCCATTTTGCAGGTGGAATGGGAGCCGTATGGAAAAGGAGAGAGTTTTGGTAACCCTATGGAGTTCAGGCTGAATCCGATGTGCACTAGGGATAGGGATCTCTGGCATATGCGGTGCCCACTGATATGCAACTGGGCGGTTGAGCTTCACCTGCCACATCGGGTGTTCCGCCAGTTTGGTTTGTTCCAGCCACACCTGCCGGAGTGGGAGGACACGGACAAGTTGCTACATGCGTAAGATATAATTAACCTTGATCACTTAGCAGCTTCTCGGCGGTTTCAATGATGCTACTATTCTGTTTCTAACTTGCCGGTTGGATAGGAAAAAGCAGCGGAAGATCAAGGATTGGGCCAACCATCACAGGAAGTATGTCGTACAGTTCGCGCTTAGTGTGGAGCAAGCAAGGGTTGGAAAACGAGCCCAGCTTCGTGAGCACCGTCCGATCGCGTTCAACAACTATCTCACATGGTTTCTTGCAAGTACCCGCGTGGAGGTATGCAAGCCGGCGTATGCTGAGGAGATTTTGGAAGAACCCACCGTTTTTGATGAGGTAGCCCAGCACCAGTACAACGCATTAGTCAGGAAAGGCAACTCAGTGATCCCTTCAGCCCCAATGATGAACTTTGTGGTATTTGCCCTTTTTGCTTTTCCATTCGCACTATTCACATCTTCGCTTGCCTAACACTTTGATACCGTTTCTGTTCATACCGTGCCCAGATCAAGAAAGCAGCCGATGAGACCGAGACTATTCTGGAAACAACCCCGGCTGGTAAAAGCGATTGGGAAGGTGCACTTCGAGCATTCATTAAGGTTCACATCTCCTTCAAACTAGCACTTAACATGTGTTGCTACGTTCCATGTCTCATTCACTTGTACATGTTGCAGCGCCATGTTGCTGCACATTACATGTGTGGCGCCTAGCTCGGAGGCGCTGCACTGCTGGGTGCGGGCCCAGGGGCTGCCACGGTGGACAGGAGTGCAACACCCCCGCGCTAGGCGCTGCATAGTAGGGTGTGGCGCCGGCGTGTCGGGCGCTACACAAAAGGGTCAGGGGAGTGAAATAGTTTCACACTCGGTTCATTCTGTGAATTGATTTCGTCCCGAGGTCAAAATTGTCAAATTTGCCTGTTAATTACCCCAACGGTCTGAAGGGTGGGACCAGGAGAACGGGGAGCCAGCGGTGGTGGGATCCAAGGCGGCCTGGGTATCCGGGCCCGCAGGTGAGGGAGAGCCGATTCTGATTGGGCAGGCGCGTTCCACCGGGCGGGCGATCACGGTCAGCGCCAGCATTTGAAAACCGGCCTGACGAGCAGCGACGGACAGGCGGGCCACGAGGAAAGCCGGCGACTGCTGGGTGGGGCCCAAGCACACCCTGCCGGCCACGGAACGGAGGAGCGGTCCTGGCGCGCGGCTAGACAGACTAGAAACCTGCCCCAGTTAAGCTAGGCGAAAGTATGACGATACACGACGGCATTGGAATTGCAATTGACACAGTACGACAGTAGATCATGTAAAGGCAAGCATACGTGCAGTGGAGCACTTAAATAGGTGGGCTGCTACACAGTACATTCACATTGTAACAGTACCGGTAACTTAGATAACTAGTTCTACATATCACGGTGTAGCAGCAACTTGATAGATGGTTCGGCAAGTACTCTCTCCGCCCCAAAAGAAGCGCCTTTGATTTAGTACAAAAAAGTTATACAAAATCAAAGACACTTATTTTGGCACGGGGTACTACTTAGATAGATGGGGCTGCATAACTTACAACATCATTACAGTAACTTGCATAACTTAGTTCTCCACATATACATAGATAGATACGATAAAAGATAGGTGCAGGGCATGAGTATGAATCAGCACCGGAAGAGCATCATCCTTTGCATCTGCTTCATCTACCCATCACAATTTGACGGGCGTGTATATCCAAAGCTGCGGCGTGTGGGGGGGCGGGAACGTGTAGTCGAGGTACGGCTTGGGGAGCTCGACGAAGCCCTTGGTGAGCAAGTCGATGCGGACCTTGGCGAGCAGGAAGCGCGAGTTGTCGGGGTCGACCCTCTTCTCCGGTTTCATCTCCTCGTCCAGCATCCGCTGCCGCTCCTCCAGCCACCCTGGCAGGACGACCCCGGCGGGCGGGTGGTCCTCGGCGGTGGAGGTCACGAACCACTTGGCGCAGTGGAAGGTCTCTCTGATGCACTCGTCGTCGAAGCGAACCATGCCTTGGGCGGTCGGGGTCGCGGTGGAGGGGTTGGACTCCCTGATGACCCTGTCGACGGCATCGTCCAATTGGCTTGCGTCCAGCACCGCCGCCTCCTGGAAGGTTAGCAGATCGGACTTGATCCTCTCCCGCAGCGTAGCCAGGTCGACCGGTGAAGGCAACATGTCGACCGGCGAAGGGAACTCCCCACCCTCGGGAGCATCCTCATCGCCGGAGTCGGAGCCGGCCGCCTTCCTTTTGACAGCCATCGGTGGATCTAATGGTCAGCCCCGGAACGATTGCGATTGCGGTGTGTATTTGCGGGTGGGTTGTGGATTGATGAGGCGGGCGTGGTGCCGTCTCGATCTATATATAAAGGCAGCCGGCCGGGAGCCGGCCAGAGGCGAGGAAGCCAGAGAAAGGGAACCCTAAAAAGAGAATCAATTAACTACGAGTGTCCGGAAACAATTACTACTAGAAATTAACTACAGCGCCTGAGGCGCTTACTTGATGGAAAAACAACGACGTCTCGCGCTGCTTGTTGGGCGCCCGACGCGTCTGGTCATGTGTCCACACAAACCAAAATCGTGCAGGAATTAAAATTGGGACCGAGTGTGCCAAGCGCCATCTGATCCTGCCGCGTGTGCCAAACGCCCGAGTAGAATATTGGGACCGGCTAGCGATCAGGTGACTGAAATTAAAATTTGGACCTGGCTAGTGGGCGCACGGGCGCTCGTTGACGCCCTCCAGCGCATCGTCGTATATGGCATGTACTTATACGTGCCGCTGGAAAAGAAAATTATTAGCATTCACATGCAGGGACATGCGTCTGACACACGCCATGGAAATCAATAATTAATGCGTTCACACTAGGCAACGGCCGTAGGTACATGCTAATCCATTTTTGCATTAAATGTCATTTCACAAAATTGAAAAAGTTATAACTTTTGCATGGATCCTCGGAATTGCAATCCGTTTTCACGGTTAGGTTTCTTACGACGAGATCTTCAAAACTAGATCGCATATGGATATGTTTCCATGAATATATTTTTAGAGCAACTTTGAAACTAGATGAGGCAACTTGAGTGTTAAATAGAAGCAAGTTGTCTTGCACAATGTGTACTAGTGAATTTACCTAGCAAGTACTTCGTAGATAATTTAGAAACTTTGGTAGACAATTTTTCATCATATATAAGCAACCGAGCATCGTCGGTGAAAGATTTGGCAGAGGAAAAAAAAAGCAACTACCCTAGCAAAACCAAGCAATTGTGGTAGCAAAAACCAAGCAATTGTGGTAGCAAAACCAAGCAACTCCCCTAGCATCTATTTTAGGCAGGAAAAATGTATGAGCAACTTGAATAGCCTTTTTTTGGACAAATATTCGATCTACTCTTCGCTCTCATCTACCTTCTTGTATGTTGTAGCAGAAGACCAAAGCAACTCAATTACAAAGAAACGCAAAAAGTGAGAAACTGTTCTAGCAGAAACAAGCAGCGGTCCCTAGCATTACTACTTAGATTGTCTATTTTACGCAGAAAAAACATATGAGCAAGTTGAATAACCTTTGTGGACAACTATCCTACCCCCCTCCCCCATGTAACTTCTTATCTGTTCTAGCAAAAATCCAAACAACTCAACATACAAGGACACAAAATGCAAAACTGTTATAGCAAAAAAAACAAGCAACTTCCCTAGCAAAAAGAAGCAATTGTCCTAGCAAAACCAAGCAACTCGCCTAGCATCTACTTTAGGCAGACGAAAAATGTATGAGCAACTTGAATAGACAAATATTCGATCTACTCCCCCCCCTCTCGTCCACCTTCTTGTATGTTGTAGCAGAAGACCAAAGCAACTCAATTACAAAGAAAGACAAAAAGTGAGAAATTGTTCTAGCAGAAACAAGCAGATGTCCCTAGCATTACTGCTTAGATTGTCTATTTTACGCAGAAAAAACAAATGAGCAAGTTGAGTTGTTTTGTTCATCTAGCATCAGAGTTGCTCATGTTTAACACTAAAATTGCTTCATCTAGCATCAAGGTTGCTTTTAAAAAAAAATCATCAAAACATATTCATATGGGATCTAGTTTTGAAGAGCTCGTCACGAGAAACCCAGCGGTGAAAACGGTTCTGCGTTCTGACACTCGGTTCAAAAGTTGTAGCTTTTTGAAAAAAATGAAACAGAATAAATAGATGACGTCGGCAAATGCATGCGCATGGGTATTCTTTACACTACCCATTGGATAACACGTTTCTTCCGGACAGCGACCTATTTTTTTGTCGTCTAGCGTGTGCGCTCGCAGCGTCCAAATAGTGCAGCTGCGCGTTTAAGTAAAATTTCGGTCAAAATCGATATGGTGCATGTTAGCGTGAGTAGCAAAACACAACGCGCTCCACCCCTGCAGGCATGCAACACTGATCACATGTATTTCGTGTGTGCGCGCGTCAGTACACTTCGAGTGAGCGGAAGCAAGCCAGCATGCGGGCATGCACGTATAGACACATCTAAGCTAGGTAGGGGTTTCCAACTTTAAAAAGTAGCTAGGGGTTATTGAACTACTACACATATGCCATACATATTTTTGACTTATCTGGATCTCTGTGACTGGCAGAAGCCGTCAAAAAATGTATAATCATTAACAATAAAACTGTTCAAATTATTTTAAGAAAAAAAATTAGTGGCATGGGTATTACCGCTAAAGAGAAATGAAAATATATAAAGAAAAATAAAATGAGAAGTAAAAAAAGAATAATGACAAAATTTGCACAAAATTTACATAGAAATTGCACTTTTTTATAATATGCAAGGATAATTATAATAGTAGAAATTTCACATAAAGGGGAAATTTCCTAAGAAGGAATGAATTAATGAAATAAGAACAAAAACAAAGTCAAAAGAATGAAGTTTTATATGAAAAAATGAATTAATGGTTTTGGTATTATCCCTTGAGAAGAAATATAATCAAATGAAAACTAAAACAAAATCAAAACAATGATGTTTTCTAAGGAATAATGAATTAGTGGCATTGACGTTACCCTTTAATAAGAAATAAAATGAAAAACAAATTTGCACAAACAACGAAATAAATTTGCACATAATATACAAAGAAATTGTGTTTTTTTATAATATGCAAGAATAAACATATAATATTGAATTTTTCACAAAAAGGGAAATTTCCTAGGAAGGGATGAATTAATGAACAAAAAATAAAAGTAAAATAATGAAAATTTCTACGAAAAGAATGAATTAGTGGTTTTGGTTTAACAATTTAAGAAGAAAGAAAATGAAACAAAAACTGAAACAAAATCAAAACAAATAAGAAAGAAAATAAAAAAAGTAAAACAAACAATGAAAATTTTCACAGCATATACAGAAAAATTACGCTTTTAAAAAAATGCAAGAACCAGCATATAATAGGGAAAGTTTCGCAAAAAGGAAATTTCCTAAGGAGGAATGAATAAATTTAACTAAAACCAAACAGATTAAAGAAGATTTCTACGAAAATAATGAATTACTGGTATAGGTATTACCCTTTAAGAAAAGGGAAAATGAAATAAAAACAAAAATAACATCAAACCTTTGCACTGAATTTGCACTTTTTGTAGAATGCAAAAATAGTCATATACTAGTACAATTTTGATATATATTTGATAATATTTATGTGTATATATTTTATATTCACCAACATCCCAAAAATACCCACACAAAAAACCGAACTAATAAAGAAAAATCAAAGCAGAAAAAATAAGAAACAGAAAAAGAAAGAGGGCTGGGCCCCACATATAATGACTTTAGCCCATTTAGGAATTAATGAAAGTAAAAATATAGACTAAAACAACTCATACAACAAGTCAAAAGAGCACGAATCTTAAAGCAAAATAATGACCAAAAAATTGACTAACCCAAAATCAAATTTCAGGCAACTTACGTTTAGCTAAAGTGAAGAATATATTACGGGATTGCTAAATCTCAGTTGACTGACACTTAACCAAGTGTCAGTTGATGCCATATCCAGGGGATCTTACGTTAAGAACCATGCAAAATTTTCTTTTTTAGTTATTCTATTTTCTTTCTTCCATGTTCTGTCACTTGACTTAGACTTTGTTAAGTCTTAGTCGATTGAGACCTAGCCACACCCAACATTTTATGTCAGCTAAAAAAAAGGTGTGGCCATGTAAATAACAGGTAAGTGCTCTTTTGGCGGGTCGACGCGTGGCCATTGGATTGGGCTTTTGATACGGCACCTCCTGTGAGTGCTATGTATATTCTTTTCCATGTTGCTGATGTTGTCAAGCGACAGTTGTTGTTCTTCTTTCTACCACGCAAGGAGAAGTTCAAAAGAGACATGGCTGTGTTTGCAAGAGTTTGGTGGAGCGTGCTGTGTTTGAAGGAGTCCGGCTGGGGTCCACCTATAGGCGTGGCAATTGTGGCGCACAAAGGAGTCCTTTTATTTTTAGTTGTGTTATTTTATTTTTTGTTTAGGAAAAGTGGGTCCGAGTCAAGTTGTTTTTATTTTCCCGTTGGTTTCGTTTTCCTTGTAGGACAAGTTGAGTCGGCTAATATATAAAGCCACGTGCGGCCATGTAATAGGGGATGTTTTTTGAGTTTATAAACACGATGTGTTTTCGAGGGTAGATACCCGTGTTGAGTTTTGAGGGAGCTGTCCAAAAACCTCCGTGCTTGCTGATTCATTAGAATCTGTGTTGCGTATCGAGGAGTAGAATTCAATCTATTCATCGATCGAAGTTATCATCTGGTTCGCCGTGAAAGATCAGGCCTAAAAACCCTTTTGGATCACGTTGATCCTTATCATCTTGGTATCAGATTCGTCGGGTTTCTCACGGCGATTCCGTTCTGAGAATTATCTACTGCTGGAAGTATTTGCTGCCGGAGGCGCTACGCCAAGATACCGGTGTTGTTGCTGTGTTCGAGCTGTTTATGAGTTGCTGCCGGAGGCGATCTAGCCACCACACCCGCGTTGGAAAACCGATCTGCTGGATAAGGTTCTGTTCGTGGCTATTGGGATCGTTGAGCGTTGCGCCTACGCTGCCAAAGTTTTGTTCGTTCCGTGCTTCCGATCTCGTTCTAGTTGTATGCTGTTGGGAGTAGTCCTGCTGTCCAGATCAGAAAGTTAAAAAAAAAGATCTAATTAGATTGGTTTGGAAAGAACAAAGGAAGGAAAGCGCAAGGGATCGGACAGGATTGCCTGCCTTTTTCTAGTACGATTCTTATTGCATGTGTATGTACACAAGGAAAAGAAAAGAAACAAAAGTGATTGCACGTGCACCTAGCTAGTAATTGGATCGATTCCTACTGCGTACCTGTCCGTGCAGTCTACTGAATTTCTGCCCATTGCCGTCCAGCTACGGCTGTTGTTTACGTGCTGTTCATTGTTCGTTTCCTGCCAAGACGCTAGCGCGAAGCCTGCCCCAGGTCACTTTGCCGGGTGTACTCGCGAGCCTGCCGTCCGTCGACGTCCTTGCCACGGCACTATTGTTGGCTGCTGCGTGAACTATGGAGACGAAGGACGTGCTATCGTACTGGTTTCAGCGAGAAGAGGAAGGGTGTGCTGAAAATTTGTTCCATTCTCGTGTGAAAGTACAGGACAAGGCATGTGCATTGACGATCGACCGCAGTAGTTTTATCAACGTTGTGAGTCTTGAGATGGTGGAAAAACTTGAGTTGTTCATGGTGCCACTTCAGCAACCATATTTGTTGCGTTTGGGTAACAACGAGCTTGCCATCACACACAAAGCATCGGTACACTTTCAGTTGGGTCCGTTGTCTTATGAGGTGTGTTGCGATGTTATTCCAATTCATATGGTTTCATGTCATTTGATGCTGGGGATACCATGGAACAAGGAGCACGGTGCACTTTTGAATCAATGTTATCCACCTCAGTATGTTGTGCCCTTTGGTAAAACAGAGTGTATTCTGAAATCCATGGATACCAACATATACACAGCTTGGAGAGAGGAGAGGTTGCAGAATAAGGAGGCTGATAACAAGTTTAGACATGAAGAGACAACGAAGAGGGAAGCCAAAGTTGCTGCAATATCTGTGGTGGCCGACACTTCACCTGATCATGCGCCTATTCAGCCTATAGTTGTAGCCGATATTGCTGCACTTCATGGTGTTTCTGTAGATTCTTCTATTGATGTCCCTGTGGTTGACGTTCAGACTGCTTATGACGATGTTGCTGCAGAAGATGACTTCAAACCGAGGATGGTTTCGCCTGAAGGGGGGGAGGATGATATGGCACCTCCTATGAGTGCTATGTATGTTCTTTTCCCTGTTGCTGATGTTGTCAAGCGACAGTTGTTGTTCTTGTTTCTACCACGCAAGGAGAAGATCAAAAGAGACATGTCTGTGTTTGCAAGAGTTTGCTGGAGCGTGTTGTGTTTGAAGGAGTCCGACTGGGGTCCACCTACAGGTGTGGCAATTGTGGCGCACCAAGGAGTCCTTTTATTTTAGTTGTGTTATTTTATTTTCTGTTTAGGAAAAGTGGGTCCGAGTCAAGCTGTTTTTATTTTTCCGTTGGTTTCGTTTTCCTTGTAGGACAAGTTGAGTCGGCTAATATATAAAGCCACGTGCGGCCATGTAATAGGGGATGTTTTATGAGTTTATAAACACAATGTGTTTTCGACGGTAGATACCCGTGTTGAGTTTTGAGGGAGCTGTCCAAAAACCTCCGTGCTTGCTGATTCATTAGAATCTGTGTTGCGTATCGAGGAGTAGAATTCAATCTATTCATCGATCGAAGTTATCATCTGGTTCGCCGTGAAAGATCAGGCCTAAAAACCCTTTTGGATCTCTACTTGATCCTTATCAGCTTTGTCGCATTGTTGGATCTGCCTCTCAAAAAGTCCACCGTCTATCTCTGTTTTTTTCCCGAACAAGATCGCACGTGCACCGTCCTCTCCACCCCGTACGTGTAGCGCGGTCGTCGTCCCTGGCCACCATTCTGGCCTCCTATAGCAGATTGCCGCTTCTCGTCGTCGCCGCAATGCTGCTCATTGCAGCAACTCCGATTGCATGTCGCCAGCGCTCGCCGTAGCCGCAGTGTTGTGCTTGTAGCACCTCCGGTAGTTCCCGGTGGCAACATAAATTTCACTAACTCCAGCAAAATTGGTGGCTGATACGTCTCCAACGTATCTATAATTTATAAAGTATTCATGCCATATTTACCTAAGTTCTACATGGTTTTGGTGCACTTTTATATGATTTTGATGGACTAACCTATTGACCTAGTGCCAAGTGCCAGTGCCAGTTGCATACTTACCTAATGTTTTATGATGTGGATAAAGAAAATGATTCACTCATATATAAAAAGTTTGATATACTGATTTTTTTTTCATAAATCTGATCGTGTTTTATCAAGCTGCACATTCTGGCTACAATGTTTCTTCTATAATTTTTGCCGTATAGTATTGACTAATGCAGAAAAATTAAATAGGATAACATTCTCTAGACAAACTACTGTCGTTGGAGATAACAATGACATGTGCACCACCAAAAAATAACAAGTTATGACGAATGTGAGTGAGAGAACATTTTACCAATCTCGGCAACATTCAACCATAGTTACATTGATTTAATTGGAAATTGAGATCGTAAATTGGAGTAAAATGAGAAGATCGAGCATATGGATTAGTTATGATATGGTAGTAATAAAAATACGGGGGAATGAAAAAAATGAAGTGTAAGAAATAAATGTTTAGATTTTCTCTAAAATTCCAAAACATCATTGTGAACAAAATCAAGGGATGAGAAGGACTGGAATAGTGAAAGATGGATAGTAGTATGAGAGATACTTGTTTTGCATTATGCCACACATACCACGATCCTTTTTGTCCTTCACCATCACACATCATTGTACCTACCAGCAACCTAATAAAAAAGGAATTGAATTTGCTCCAAAGTCTAATCATATTTTCCCAAGATGTAAATGTTGTTCATATTATCTATATCATGATGAAGGCAACAACGAATAATATATCAAACTTTATAGAAAAAACCTCCTTTTCACGTTAGGTCCAACATGACATCCAACAACACAATAATATTATTACCTAAGAAACAACCACTGAACCATGGAAATGGCACAACTGATATTTGACGTCCCCTATCTTGCTAAGTTAGGTACATGTATCCTTTGGATCGCTCGTCCTTACGCAATCGGTCGTTTAGTTACCTCCTTTTTCTTGTATGAACTGCAATGCCCTTTGATATGTGTTGGCTAACCTATCATGTCATTGAATTAACTATCCTCTCTTGTCATGGTGCACACACATTTTTTATCTCACAAACTAGGCTTCGTACCCGCTCTTGGAATGTACTACGTCGCCAAGGCCAACCTCCAAAGTGTGTCAATGACCTCTTCGAATTAATCTCTATAAATCGTCGCGCTATCTTTATCCAAGAAACAAAACTTACCTTCTTAATGCTAAAAAGTCCTTTCTACCAGCTAGACTTGATATCACTGAGGTGATGATATGGCGCAAGATCAACCATAGCATAGAGATGAAATTGATAGTTCTATCATGGGATTCCGAAGTAAATATACCCTAGAGGCAATAATAAAGTTGTTATTTATATTTCCTTATATCATGATAAATGTTTATTATTCATGCTAGAATTGTATTAACCGGAAACTTAGTACATGTGTGAATACATAGACAAACAGAGTGTCCCTAGTATGCCTCTATTTGACTAGCTCGTTAATCAAAGATGGTTAAGTTTGCTGACCATCGACATGTGTTGTCATTTGATGAACGGGATCACATCATTAGAGAATGATGTGATGGACAAGACCCATCCGTTAGCTTAGCATCATGATCGTCTAGTTTTATTGCTATTGCTTTCTTCATGACTTATACATATTCCTCTGACTATGAGATTATGCAACTCCCGAATACCGGAGGAACACCTTGTGTGCTATCAAACGTCAAAACGTAACTGGGTGATTATAAAGATTCTCTACAGGTGTCCCCGATGGTGTTTGTTGAGTTGGCATAGATCATGATTAGGATTTGTCACTCCGAGTATCGGAGATGTATCTCTGGGCCCTCTCGGTAATGCACATCACAATAAGCCTTGCAAGCAATGTGACTAATGAGTTAGTTGCGGGATGATGCATTACGGAACGAGTAAAGAGACTTGCCGGTAACGAGATTGAACTAGGTACGATGATACCAAGGATCGAACTCGGCAAGTATCATACCGATGACAAGGGGAATAACGTATGTTGTTATGCGGTTTGACCGATAAAGATCTTCATAGAATATGTAGGAGGCAATATGAGCATCCAGGTTCCGCTATTGGTTATTGACTGGAGATGTGTCTCGGTCATGTCTACATAGTTATCGAACCCGTAGGGTCCGCACGCTTAACGTTCGATGACGATTTGTATTATGAGCTATGTGTTTTGGTGACTGAAGTTTGTTCAGAGTCTCAGATGAGATCACGGACATGACGAGGAGTCTCAAATGGTCGAGAGGTAAAGATTAATATATTGGACGAAGGTATTCGGACACCGGAAAGGTTTCGGGAAGGTTCGGGTATTTTTCGGCGTACCGGGAGGTTACCGGAACCCCCCGGGGAAGTAATTGGGCCTTATTGGGCCTTAAGGGAGAAGAGGAGGTAGGCCAAGGGAGGAGGCGCCCCCCATGGAGTCCGAATTGGACTAGGGGAGGGGGCGGCGCCCCCTTGCCCTTTCCTACTCCCTCTCCCTTTCCCTCTTTCCCACTCCGGAAAAGGAAAGGGGAATCCTACTAGGACATGGGAGTCCTGGTAGGACTCCCGACACTTGGCGCGCCCCTAGGGGGCCGGCCTCCTCCCTCTCCTCCTTTATATACGGGGGCAGGGGGCACCCCAAAGCAGATCAATTGTTCTTTAGCCGTGTGCGGTGCCCCCCTCCACAGTTTACGACCTCGGTCATATTGTCGTAGTGCTTAGGCGAAGCCTTGCGTGGATCACATCACCAACACCATCGCCACGCCGTCGTGCTGATGGAACTCTCCCTCGATCAAGAGCTCGAGGGACGTCATCGTGTTGAACGTGTGCTGAACACAGAGGTGCCGTACGTTCGGTACTTGGATCGGTTGGATCGTGAAGATGTTCGGCTACATCAACTGCGTTACTAAACGCTTCTGCTTTCGGTCTACGAGGGTACGTGGACACACTCTCCCGTCTCGTTGCTATGCTTCTCCTAGATAGATCTTTCCTGATCGTAGGAATTTTTTTGAATTACTACGTTCCCCAACAGTGGCCTCCGAGCCAGGTCTATGCGTGCATGATATATGCACGAGTAGAACACAATGAGTTGTGGGCGATAATAGTCATACTGCTTACCACCAGCGTCTTACTTTGATTCGGCAGTATTGTTGGATGAAGCGGCCCGGACCGACATTACATGACCGAGTTCATGAGACAGGTTCGACCGACGTGCTTCGCACACAGGTGGCTAGCGGGTGTCTGTTTCTCCAACTTTCGTTTAATCGAGTTTGACTATGGCCGGTCCTTGTTGAAGGTTAAAATAGCACACTTGACAAAAAATCGTTGTGGTTGATGCGTAGGTAAGAACGGTTCTTGCTGGAAGCCCGTAGCAGCCACGTAAAACTTGCAACAACAAAGTAGAGGATGTCTAAATTGTTTTTGCGGGGCATGTTGTGATGTGATATGGTCAAGACGTGATGAGATATAAATTGTTGTATGAGATGATCATGTCTTGTAAAAGTTATCGGCAACTGGCAGGAGCCTTATGGTTGTCGCTTTATTGTATCAAATGCAATCGCCATGTAATTGCTTTACTTTATCACTAAGCGGTAGCGATAGTCGTAGAAGCAATAGTTAGCGAGACGACAACGATGCTACAATGGAGATCAAGGTGTCAAGCCGGTGACAATGGAGATCATGATGGTGCTTTCGAGATGGAGATCAAAGGCACAAGATGATGATGGCCATATCATGTCACATATTTTGATTGTATGTGATGTTTATCCTTTATGCATCTTATTTTGCATAGTACGGTGGTAGCATTATAAGATGATCCCTCACTAAATTTCAAGGTATAAGTGTTCTCCCTGAGTTTGCACCGTTGCTACAGTTCGTCGTGCTGAGACACCACGTGACGATCGGGTGTGATAAGCTCTACGTTCACATACAACGGGTGCAAGCCAGTTTTGCACGTGCAGAATACTGGGGTTAAACTTGACGAGCCTAGCATAGCAGATATGGCCTCGGAACACTGAGACCGAAAGGTTGAACGTGAATCATATAGTAGATATGATCAACATAGTGATGTTCACCATTGAAAACTACTCCATCTCACGGGATGATCGGACATGGTTTAGTTGATATGGATCACATGATCATTTAGATGACTAGATGGATGTCTATCTAAGTGGGAGTTATTTAGTAATATGATTAATTAAACTTTAATTTATCATGAGCTTAGTACCTGATAGTTTTTGCATATCTATGTTGTTATAGATCAATGGCCCGTGCTACCATTCCCTTGAATTTTAATGCGTTCCTAGAGAAAGCTAAGTTGAAAAATGATGGTAGAAACTAGACGGACTGGGTCCGTAACTTGAGGATTATCCTCATTGCTGCATAGAAGAATTACGTCTAGGAAGCACCACTAGGTGCAAGACCCGCTGCAGGAGCAACACCGGACGTTATGAACGTATGGCAGAGCAAAGCTGATGACTACTCGATAGTTCAGTGTGCCATGCTTTACGGCTTAGAATTGGGACTTCAAAGACGTTTTGAACGTCATGGAGCAAATGAGATGTTCCAGGAGTTGAAGTTAATATTTTAAGCAAATGCCCGAGTTGAGAGATATGAAGTCTCCAACAAGTTCTATACCTGCAAAATGGAGGAGAATAGTTCTGTCAGTGAACACATACTCAGAATGTCTCGGTACCACAACCACATCACTCAGCTGGGAGTTAATCTTCCTGATGATAGTGTCATTGATAGAGTTCTTCAATCATTGCCCCCAGGCTATAAAGGCTTCGTGATGAACTATAATATGCAAGGGATGGAAAAGACAATTCCCGAGCTCTTCGCGATGCTAAAGGCTACAGAGGTAGAAACCAAGAAGGAGCATCAAGTGTTGATGATTAACAAGACCACTAGTTTCAAGAAAAAGGGCAAAGGGAAGAAGGGGAACTTCAAGAAGAACAACAAGCAAGTTGCTGCTCAAGGGAAGAAACCCAAGTCTGGACCAAAGCTTGAGACTGAGTGCTTCTACTTCAAAGGGACTGGTCACTGGAAGCGAAACTGCCCCAAGTATTTGGCGGATAAGAAGGATGGCAAAGTGAAAGGTATATTTGATATACATGTTATTGATGTGTACCTTACTAATTCTCGTAGTAGCGCCTGGGTATTTGATACTGGTTCTGTTGCTCATAT
Organism: Triticum aestivum; assembly: GCF_018294505.1. Classification (NCBI taxonomy): domain Eukaryota; kingdom Viridiplantae; phylum Streptophyta; class Magnoliopsida; order Poales; family Poaceae; genus Triticum; species Triticum aestivum. The sequence goes on along the minus strand of NC_057802.1, from coordinate 615,160,412 downwards.
TTGCAACTCGAAACAGGGGCTACGGAGTAAACGAAGATTGGCTAAGGATGAGGTGACGATGCGCGTGGGAAATGGTTCCAAGGTTGATGTGATCGCCGTCGGCACGCTACCTCTACATCTACCGTCGGGATTAGTTTTAGACCTGAATAATTGTTATTTGGTGCGAGCGTTGAGCATGAACATTATATCTGGATCTTGTTTGATGTGAGACGGTTATTCATTTAAATCAGAGAATAATGGTTGTTCTATTTATATGAGTAATATCTTTTATGGTCATGCACCCTTGATGAGTGGTCTATTTTTGTTGAATCTCGATTGTAGTAATACACATATTCATAATATTGACGCCAAAAGATGCAAAGTTCATAATGATAGTGCAACTTATTTGTGGCACTGCCGTTTAGGTCATATTGGTGTAAAGCGCATGAAGAAACTCCATGCTGATGGGATTTTGGAATCACTTGATTATGAATCACTTGGTGCTTGCGAACCATGCCTCATGGGCAAGATGACTAAAACTCCATTCTCCGGCACAATGGAGCGAGCAACTGACTTATTTGAAATAATACATACTGATGTATGCGGTCCAATGAGTGCCGAGGCTTGCGGCGGGTATCATTATTTTCTGACCTTCACAGATGATTTAAGCAGATATGGGTATATCTACTTAATGAAACATAAGTTTGAAACATTTGAAAAGTTCAAAGCATTTCAGAGTCAAGTGGAAAATCATCGTAACAAGAAAATACAGTTTCTACGATCTGACCGTGGAGGTGAATATTTGAGTTATGAGTTTGGCCTTCTTTTGAAACAATGTGGAAGAGTTTCACAACTCAGGCCACCAGGAACACCACAGCGTAATGGTGTGTTCGAACGTCGTAACCGTACTTTATTGGATATGGTGCGATCTATGATGTCTCTTACCGATTTACCGCTATCGTTTTGGGGTTATGCTTTAGAGACGGCTGCATTCAAGTTAAATAGGGCACCATCTAAATCCATTGAGACGACACCATATTAACTGTGGTTTGGCAAGAAACCTAAGTTGTCACTTCTTAAAGTTTGGGGCTGCGATGCTTATGTGAAAAAGTTTCAACCTGATAAGCTCGAACCCAAATCGGAGAAATGTGTCTTCATAGGATACCCAAAGGAAACTGTTGGGTACACCTTCTATCACAGATCCGAAGGCCAGATATTCGTTGCTAAGAATGGATCGGTTCAAGAGAAGGAGTTTCTCTCGAAAGAAGTGAGTGGGAGGAAAGTAGAACTTGATGAGGTAATTGTACCTTCTCCCGAATTGGAAAGTAGATCATCATAGAAACCAGTTCAAGTGATTCCTACATCAATTAGTGAGGAAGCTAATGATGATGATCATGAAACTTCAGATCAAGTTACTACCGAACCTCGTAGGTCAACCAGAGTACGATCCGCACCAGAGTGGTACAGTAATCCTGTTATGGAGGTCATGTTACTTGACCATGACGAACCTACGAACTATGAGGAAGCGATGATGAGCCCAGATTCCGCGAAATGGCTTGAGGCCATGAAATCTGAGATGGGATCCATGTATGAGAACAAAGTGTGGACTTTGGTTGACTTGCCCGATGATCGGCAAGCCATAGAGAATAAATGGATCTTCAAGAAAAAGACTGACGCTGTTACTGTTTACAAAGCTCGACTTGTTGCGAAAGGGTTTCGACAAGTTCAAGGAGTTGTCTACGATGAGACCTTCTCACCCGTAGCGATGCTTAAATCTGTCCGAATCATGTTAGGAATTGCCGCATTTTATGATTATGAAATTTGGCAAATGGATGTCAAAACTGCATTCCTGAATGGATATCTTAAAGAAGAGTTGTATATGATGCAACCAGAAGGTTTTGTCGATCCTAAAGGTGCTAACAAAGTGTTCAAGCTCCAGCGATCCATTTATGGACTGGTGCAAGCCTCTCGGAGTTGGAATATACGCTTTGATAGTGTGATCAAAGAATATGGTTTTATACAGACTTTTGGAGAAGCCTGTATTTACAAGAAAGTGAGTGGGAGCTCTGTAGCATTTCTAATATTATATGTGGATGACATATTGTTGATTGGAAATAATACAGAATTTCTGGATAGCATAAAAGGATACTTGAATAAGAATTTTTCAATGAAAGACCTCGGTGAAGCTGCTTGTATATTGGGCATCAAGATCTATAGAGATAGATCAAGACGCTTAATTGGACTTTCACAAAGCACATACCTTGATAAAGTTTTGAAGAAGTTCAAAATTGATCAGTCAAAGAAAGGTTTCTTGCCTGTGTTACAAGCTGTGAAGTTGAGTCGGAGTCAATGCCCGACCACTACAGAAGATAGAGAGAAAATGAAGGTTATTCCCTATGCCTCAGCCATAGGTTCTATCATGTATGCAATGCTGTGTACCAGACCTGATGTGTGCCTTGCTATAAGTTTAGCAGGGAGGTACCAAAGTAATCCAGCAGTGGATCACTGGACAGCTGTCAAGAACATCCTGAAATACCTGAAAAGGACTAACGATATGTTTCTCGTTTATGGAGGTGACAAAGAGCTTGTCGTAAATGGTTACGTCGATGCAAGCTTTGACACTGACCCGGATGACTCTAAGTCACAAACCAGATACGTATTTATATTGAATGGTGGAGCTGTTAGTTGGTGCAGTTCCAAGCAGAGCGTCGTGGCGGGATCTACGTGTGAAGCATAATACATAGCTACTTCGGAAGCAGCAAATGAAGGAGTTTGGATGAAGGAGTTCATATCTGATCTAGGTGTAATACCTAGTGCATCGGGTCCAATGAAAATATTTTGTGACAATAGTAGAGCAATTGCCTTGGCGAAGGAATCCAGATTTCACAAGAGAACGAAGCACATCAAGAGACGCTTCAATTCCATCGGTGATCAAGTCAAGGAAGGAGACATAGAGATTTGCAAAATAAATACGGATCTAAATGTTGCAGACCCGTTGACTAAGCCTCTCTCACGAGCAAAACATGATCAACACCAAGACTCCATGGGTGTTAGAATCATTACTAAGTAATCTAGATTATTGACTCTAGTGCAAGTGGGAGACTGAGGAAATATGCCCTAGAGGCAATAATAAATTTGTTATTTATATTTCCTTATATCATGATAAATGTTTATTATTCATGCTAGAATTGTATTAACCAGAAACTTGGTACATGTGTGAATACATAGAAAAACATAGTGTCCCTAGTATGCCTCTATTTGACTAGCTCATTAATCAAAGATGGTTAAGTTTCCTGACCATAGACATGTGTTGTCATTTGATGAACGGGATCACATCATTAGAGAATGATGTGATGGAGAAGACCCATCCGTTAGCTTAGCATCCTGATTGTCTAGTTTTATTGCAATTGCTTTCTTCATGACGTATACATATTCCTCTGACTATGAGATTATGCAACTCCCGAATACCGGAGGAACACCTTGTGTGCTATCAAACGTCAAAACGTAACTGGGTGATTATAAAGATGTTCTACAGGTGTCCCCGATGGTGTTTGTTGAGTTGGCATAGATCATGATTAGGATTTGTCACTCCGAGTATCGGAGATGTATCTCTGGGCCCTCTCGGTAATGCACATCACTATAAGCCTTGCAAGCAATGTGACTAATGAGTTAGTTGCGGGATGATGCATTATGGAATGAGTAAAGAGACTTGCTGGTAACGAGATTGAACTAGGTATGATGATACCGACGATCGAATCTCGGGCAAGTAACATACCGATGACAAAGGGAATAACGTATGTTGTTATGCGGTTTGACCTATATAGATCTCCGTAGAATATGTGTAGGAGCCAATATGAGCATCTAGGTTCCGCTATTAGTTATTGATCAGAGATGTGTCTCGGTCATGTCTACATAGTTCTTGAACCCGTAGGGTCCGCACGCTTAACGTTCGATGACGATTTGTATTATGAGTTATGTGTTTTGGTGACCGAAGTTTGTTCGGAGTACCGGATGAGATCACGGACATGACGAGGAGTCTCTAAATGGTCGAGAGGTAAAGATTGATATATTGGATGAAGGTATTCGGACACCGGAAAAGTTTCGGGAAGGTTTGGGTATTTTTCGGAGTACCGGGAGGTTACCGGAACCCCGCGGGGAAGTAATTGGGCCTTATTGGGCCTTAAGGGAGAAGAGGAGGCTGGCCAAGGGAGGAGGCGCCCCCCCCCCCCTCCCATGGAGTCCGAATTGGACTAGGGGAGGGGGCGGCGCCTCCCTTGCCCTTTCCTACTCCCTCTCCCTTTCCCTCTTTCCCTCTCCGGAAAAGGAAAGGGGAATCCCACTAGGACTTGGGAGTCCTAGTAGGACTCCCCACAGTTGGCGCGCCCCTAGGGGGCCGGCCTCCTCCCTCTCCTCCTTTATATACGGGGGCAGGGGGCACCCCAAAGCAGATCAATTGTTCTTTAGCCGTGTGCGGTGCCCCCCTCCACAGTTTACCACCTCGGTCATATTGTCGTAGTGCTTAGGCGAAGCCTTGCGCGGATCACATCACCAACACCATCGCCACGGCGTCGTGCTGATGGAACTCTCCCTCGACCCTCAACTGGATCAAGAGCTCGAGGGACGTCATCGTGCTGAACGTGTGCTGAACGCGGAGGTGCCATACGTTCGGTACTTGGATCGGATGGATCGTGAAGACGTTCGGCTACATCAACCATGTTACTAAATGCTTCCGCTTTTGGTCTACGAGGGTATGTGGACACACTCTCCCGTCTTGTTGCTATGCTACTCCTACATAGATCTTGTGTGATCGTAGGAATTTTTTTGAGTTAATTAGAGATCTTGTGTGACCCCTGGCATCACTCTCTGCAGGCCATTAAGGGGAGATTAAGATCTTGCCATTGCGGCATACTCCTCCAACCCTCTTCTTCTCATCTAGGACTGGATTAAAAGCTCATAGCTCGTGAGCTAAATGAGTGCTCGATAGTTCGGCTCATTGTGCTCGTTGCTCGCTTCTAAATGAATAAATCCAATCATCAATTTCAGCTCATAAAGCTTAACGAATGAGCTAACGAGTTTCACGAGTAGCTCGCTAAGCTCGTTAGTAACAACACAACACATATTTCATCTTACGTGACAAAATTGTTGTAGCACCTCAGCCTATCTATTCAATCTAATCTACCTAGGAGACCAACAAGTTAGTGCATTTCCTTTTGTAGTCACCATCTTCCTTCTTAAAAATCACATCTACACACTCATCATGTAGACTGTAACACATCAAAATCTGTTAACGAGCGCTCACGAGCTTAACGAGCTTCAAATGAACCGAGCCGAGTAGGGTTTTCTGGTCGTTAATCTTAACAAGCTTAACGAGCACGAGCTTAACGAGCATGAACTTAACGGCCGAGCAGCTCGTTAATCCACCCCTGTTCTTCTCGGCCCGGGGCATCCACCAGAAGAGCCTATGTGGCCACCGGCGAGGGTCGCATTGGGGCCTCGATTGCTCCCCTAGTTGGGTGGAGGTTCTGTGCAAGCTAAGGCGGTGGCCTTGGGTTGGGTGGGGGTGAGGTGGGCTAGGAGCTACACTCACATTTTGTCGTATTTTAGTCAGACCTTTATGTAAGAAAGGCGAAATATTCCCATGTTGACTTAATGACTTCTGTTGATTATTATATACAATAAGATAAGCATGAGCAAATTTTCAATGTTTTAATGTTTGGGCCGAATGCATACATTAAAAGAAAAATACTAGCTACATAAAAGAAAGGGCCATGGTTAGGAATAAATAATCACATATATCTGCACATTCAATCAACCAAAGAAATTCATAGAATCTTACTCCAATATTATGCATCACATGAAACTGGTTCTCACCTAACGAGCTTGCATTGCTTCATGTCTATCAATTACTGAAAACAAGGAATCACCTGACGAGCTACCTGAATAGTAGACTCATACTATTATTTTTTGGGGGATATGTTCATGTAGAGTGGGTAATGCAGGATATGAACCTACCAAAGTAATAAATTCAGGATGGACGGAGAATTTATAATCCTATCAGTAACATAAATAGGAGAAGTTGCAAATTTATGATCATATTTCATCATTTGGTTCATGTCTTTTTCTTTCAATATAGCCATGAAACCTTCTATGCCATAATGAGTATCATAAGCGACAAGTTCTCTAATTAACTCCTCAGGAAAAGTGTAACCATCAGGTACATCAAACATCTTAGTAATAGTAGGAGTACTAGGTGTAGCAGGTGATTCCTTGTTTTTGGTAACTTTAGGTTATTTAGCTTTATCAATATGAGCATCGAGTAATTCACCAAGTGGCACAATTTCATCAAGCAGAGTAGAAGCATCATCATGAGTATCATCAATAGTAGAAGCAATATCAGTTACTTGTGACATATCAGATTGAATACCAGGTGGTGGTGTCACAAGTTGACTTAAAACAGTAGGTGAATCAAGTGCAGACCGAGTTGGCAGTTCCTTACCTTCCCTTGTCTTAGAGGGTATGATCTTGGTCTTAGAGTCTCTCAGATTCTTCATAGTGAATATAAATTGTAGCAGATATTTAACTCCCAAGTGAACTTAATAAATATAGCTATGGTCCCACAAGTATAGGGGTTTGCAATAGCCTTCGAGGGTAGTATTTCACGCAAATTTATTATTTCGGTAGAAGGGGATCCGGTGAATATTTATAAGACTTAGTAGTTGAGTTGTCAATTCAACCACACCTGAGAAGTCACTTCCTTGCAGCAATTTATTAGTAGCAAAGTGATATGATAGTTTTGATAGCAGTAGTAACAGTAGCAATAGTAACAGTAGCAATATTCTAGCAATAGAAACAACAGTAGCAGTAGTGATTCGAGCAAGAAAATATCATGAAAAGCGTAGGCATGGAGTAGCGATGGATATTTTGATGAGATTCATATTCTAACAGTGACAACCTTGAGCGATGCACAATAGCTCCAAATCATTAATGATATGTACACATGTATTCCCGTATATTGTCATACATGCTTGCGGTAAGAACTTGCATGACATCTTTTGTCCTACGCTCCTATGGAAATGGGGTCCAATGGAAATAAAGGGTAATTAAGGCGCTCCTTTTAATAGAGAACCAGGACAAAGTATTAACACTAAGTGAATACATCTCAAGTTACACTCATCCCCGTAGAGTATACTAATTATTATCACCTTAGGGTCTACGGTTCAGACCAATATCAAGTGCATATAACTTGCAAATACGATCAAGAACTCAAATATGTTCATGGAAACATAATAGGTTCATATCTGAAATCATTGCACTCAGACCCTAACGACAAGCATTAACATATCAAAGTCATAGCAAGATCAATATCAGAACATTACTGATACTAGGGGTTAAGCCCTAAAAAATTGACTCTGATTTTTCTCTCGGGAAGACGGTATTTATGGACTTGGAGGTAGGGCAACCGGAGGCTCGAGGGCCCCACAAGCTTAAGTGGCACGCTCGAGGGGGGGCTGGCTCCACTAGAACTTGTGGCTCTTTGATGGGCCTCCTCCAGTGGATCTTTGCGCCAGTACTTCTTATATATTCTAAAACAATTCTCCACAAAATTTTGTCTAATTTGAGAAATTTTATTTTTTCTACAAAAAACAACAACAAGGTAGTTCTGCTGAAAACAGTGTCGGTCCGAGTTAGTGTCATTCAAATCATGCAAATTATAGTCCAAAATAGGAGAAAAAGTGTTTGGAGAAGTAGATACATTGGAGACGTATCATAAGGTAGCATTTCTCAATAGTTATCAATCTACAAACTGAAAAGGAAGCCCTCGAAGATTCGAGTAGTAGACATTCTAATTCATTGTATAATCAGCCATTACTAGATAGACTATACTTAGCATCTCATAATTTTTAAGAGAATCTCTAGTAGATCCCATAAATAGGTTCATTTGGTAAAATAACCGCCAGTTTATTGGATGGAGACTATTTGGAAGGCCTGAATAGATCATGTATATTCGATAGTCCCGGAATTGTTTTGTGGGATCCCAGATACACCGGCCCATTTCCTCAATATCTACGAAATTTGAACTCTTTTTTACAAGGACCTCAAAAACATAGAAACGGTTGGCGGGAGGGAAGTTTCAGCTCCCACCGTGAGCTACCGCCGCCGCCCTAGTCGAAGCCGCCATCGCCAGTTGCTGCCTACCAGTGCCACGCTAGCCGGACCCGCCGCCGCCGTGAGCTGCTGCCTCCACGCCAGCCGGAACTGCCATCACGAGCTGCTATTGCCGCTACTGGTCGCGCTGCCGGCCGGCGAGGGATTGAGGTGCCGCTGCTGGACGCACGCCGGCATCCACGCGAGTGAGCGAGCTGGCTACTGTTGGCCGCTGCTGCCGCTGGCTGGCTGCTGCACGAAGGATCCTATTGCTTTTACTTTATATGGGTGAGGGTGTTTTGTGCTATTCACATGACCCTTTTGTAAATTCATTTTTTTACGGGATCTATTTTGCCCACATCTAAATCGTACCGTAAATTCGTACAAATTCATTTTAGGGCTTACCATACACTTTTTTTAGAGGACACGGTTTAGCGGATCTGCTAGAGATTCTCTAACTTGCAAAAGGCTGAGATTAAGCTATCCATGAGAAGAGATCTCATGTATGCGATGATTTTTTTCCAGGTTTACTCGCTCGCTCAGGACACACACTTAGGCTAATGTTGCTCCTATATGTCTCTGTACAGCTTGGGGCATATGGTTAGGTGCATGAGGAGAAACTTGAGATGACTCCTAAATAGTGGATAAAATTTCACTAGTAGGTTTTTACTGGTAGGTTTTATTACATAAAATTTCAGAGTAATATATTCCTTTCATTAGAGTATTGGTAGATATGTTATTCCATGTCAGAGTGGATAAAATAGTGGAGTTTTAAATGTGATATTCCCCTATTTATACTCATATGTCATTAATGCAGGAATCTCGGTTTCATCATTTCTGCATAAGCCAAGATGAGCTTGGTCAGTTACTTAATCTACCCCTATTTACAAAATCCATCAATTACCTACGTCTTGTTAGAGAAACTATTCATGCCATCAATCCCTCTGCACGGATCTGCGATGAATGGTCATATAGTTGGGTCACACACTATTCTTCCACAAAATATGACATTTTTTATTGAAATACATCATCGTATCAAAACCCTTCAAATGGATTCGAAAATCTAACGTGGTAATGAAATAGAAGGTTTTTTCATGGAATGTTTTGTCACAAGAGCTAAATGCTAGAAATGTGTTGAACGAGAGAAATTGCAACATTGGTAACAACCTGAGATGTCTCCTTTGTGTCTTGGCCTTGGATGAAATAGTTGAACATCTAATTCTACACTACCCATTTTATATTATATGTTGGACATGTTTCAACATTAGCCGTACTTCCAATCCGGATCGTATTGGCTCAATATGCTTTGTACAGCTAGATTTTATGAGGAGCTTTTCTTGGACATTTTAATTGTGTCCCCTTGGAATCTTTGGAAAGGAATGGTAATATTGTATTTAAAGGGATTTGTCATACGCGAGCAGACCATAGAGAGTTAGTTTTATGCTTGACATCTCAGTTTTACGGTATAGATTGCCGAAAAACCTTAGCTGTAATATTCCCACTCTAGAGTACTCTTCATAATTCCTCTTTTCTCCAATTGTTGCAGTGAAACAACTTACCATGTCGATATCACTATAAAAACTATGTCCCCATTGATATTATACCATCGTAGTCTATTGTTCATTGGTAAATGATTCATGAGGTGTGCAATCGTAATCCACTAGAAAGCTTGTTGTGGTGAGGTGCAATTCATGCATCTGTGAGTTGTTAGGATAAACTAATAGATGACATCATGTCTTCTTATTCCCAACAGCCCACCACTCCCATTTAAATTTGGTTTGAAATTTCATGTGTTTCTCGTATGAAAAAGGCATATATTTCCAAGTTAACTACTTCACTTTACTAGTATTCTTTACTATAAATAGAAGCAATTTTTTATGTTTTTAAATGCATGGGTTGAACGGCGCCAACGAGCTAGATATGATGTAAATAGAAAAAGCGGAAAGAAAAAACCATGGTGGAAAAACACTAGCTACATAAAAGAAGGGCCATATATCATGTGGGGAGAAATAATGAATCCCACATATCTAGATATCAAGTCAATCAAAAACATTAATAGTGGCCCTCAAATCCTACTCCTATATTATTGATTACATGAATTTGAGATGATATGTGACAATCAGGATAGTAATTTAAATAGCACACCTAATAGGAAATGAAGGCCTTAATGAATTTGTAGCTAATACACACTCAACAGGGTTGCCATCAAATAATGTGGCATTTCCTACACATTTATGTACCACAAAAAAGAAATGAAATTTGTGACATGTAATGAACATCCCAATTGAATGTATAATGATGCATTAATCACCATTAGGAATCGCAATTATTTCACTAGCAAGAACTAACTACGAATGAGAAGATATTTCATGCGTGTGATGTCATTTTCATGCTCTCTCGCTCGTCTAGGACACACACTTAGGTTGATGTTGCTCAGATATGCCTCTCTACAACTTGGGGCATGAGCTTAACTCTGCAAGGAGAAAGTTGAGATCGGGAAGATAAGTTTCGAATGCGAGAACTATTACTATCATTTTCAAAAGGATCTCTTCCTATCATGTGCGTAATAGTAGAAATGTTACTATGCGGCAATATGAATGAAACAATGGAGTTCCGGCTGAGATATTCCCATATTCATACACATAGGTCATTGATGCAAACATATTGTTTCATCATTTATGCATGAGCCAAGATGTGCTTGATAAGTTATTTCATCTACTCCTATTGCCAGAAGCTCCCAGTGAAATGCATCTTGTGTGAGAAATTATTCATGCCATCCATCTGATTAAACAAAACCATGATGAATTGTCATATCATAGGGGTCCACGCGATTCTTCCAAAGGATATTACATATTATTATTCAAATATATTAGCCTATCAGAATCCTTCAAATGGTTCTAATTTGGCTTCTTCTATAAGTTTGGGTAAATGCCAGAAATATGTTTAATAGGAGAAATTACAACATTGGTAACAACCTGGCTTGTTTCCATTGTGACTCGAGCATAGATAAAATAATTGAACATCTAATTTTCCTCTACCCATTTATTCTATGGCTGAATACATCTCAACATTAGTTGGACTGCAAATTCGGATCAGATTGCCTTAGTATCAACTGCTAGGGCTAGTTTAAATGTGGATCTTCTCTTCAATAATTTCATCACAGTTTCTAGGAATCTATGGAAATGAACAAATCTATAAAGGTATTCAACCTACTAGAGCAACCTTGGGAGTTCGGTCTAAGGTTGACCTCTCGCTTTTATGTTACAGGGTGCTGAAGCACCTAAACAATAGTTTTTCCTCCCTAAAATAATCTTTTTAATTCTCTCTTTGTCCGTTGGTGGTGGCGAAGCACCCTACCACGTAAATATTCTTGTAACAACTTTATTCTCTTAATAGTGTACCAAGATAGGAGCCTTCAGCCAGCAATCAACAAAAAACCTAGATATGGGTGAAGCGAGATCCATGTATGTGATTAGCTGTAAGGTAGAAGGTGAGATGAGCTCATATCTTCTTATACCTGACAACTCACCATGGCTCTCAGCTCTTTTCTCAAGGCATAGCTACTTCCTGCAAGTGGATTGACAACAATGGACAGTTAAGTGCAAACAAGCTAGCTCATTTCTAATGGAAAAATTGGTGGATCATTACCCTCTATTAAGTTCGTCCTCATTTAGACTTTAGATTTGGAAACCTCGGTACCTATCATCATGGTCAGTTTTTGACAATGTTGATATGAGCTTACTTAGATTAGCAATATTATAGAAATTGCATGAAAATTATGTCAAAACTTCACTGAAACACTGAAGACTGTTCAGTTAGTATCATATGCGTGATCACTATCATATGAGAGGAGTGCTTAAATCGTATGGCCATGTGCAAAGGAGATACACTCGTCCTTCTAATGTACTGTCTAGTAGTGCACCGCCGCCTAGGATCTCGGTGGATATATAAGCTAGAGGCCCCCACCCCGAGAAGTTCATCTACCTCCTCTGCTCTATTTCCTTTCTCCGAGCAACTGAGCGAGTGATGTCGCTTGAAGCTACATCAGTATTTCCCCAAAGAGGAAGGGATGATGCAGCACAGCGGCGATAGGTATTTCCCTCAGATATGAAACCAAGGTTATCAAACTAGTAGGAGAACCAAGCAACACAACGTAAACAACCCCTGCACACAAATAACAAATACTCGCAACCCGACGTGTTAAAGGGGTTGTCAATACCTTTCGGGTAACGGCGCCAGAAATTGGCACGTAGACGGGAGAAAGTTGCACTACCAGGAAAAGGCCTACTAGTGGCGCACCAGTTTTGCGTACTAATGGCGCACTACTGGTGCGCCACTAGTACCGCGCCACTAGTATTAAATACTAATGGCGTACCACTGGTGCGCCATTAGTATCTGGTATACTAATGGCGCATCACGCCGTGCGCCATTAGTATAGACCAACATGCACCATTAGTGTGCCTCCCAGGGGGCGATATTTACACATGTGCTTTGCCATACTAATGGCGCAGCGGGGTGATGCGCCATTAGTATCCTTTGGCATACTAATGGCGCACGTTGGGGTGATGCGCCATTAGTATGTATATTAGGGATTTTCTTTTCTTTTCTGATATTTGCACAGATTACAATATATATTATTGGACAGAATATAGACAGCACCACACAGCAACAGCAGATTCATCGAATACAATAGAAGATTAGTCTTCGAATACAATTCATCATATTAGTCTCTGAATTCAAAAGACCGAACAAAGATAGAACATTACAAGTCTCGAGACCGCGAGTAGCGAGTTTGTCTTCACATTACAAGTCGATATCGATCATCTAAACTACCATCACATAGAAGAGAGCTGCGGTCATCACGATCAGCATCATCGCGATGAAACTGGTCTTCATCCGGTTCCTCCAACGCTCCCTCCTCTCTCCCGCTAGATAGCGCGCGTATCTAGATTCCGCCTCCGCCCTAGTGGTGTACCCTTTGTAACTGTTACCGCTGAAACGGTGAACCTGTCTCCGACACTCCTCCCAGTCGTCGTAGACTCCGGGAACCTTACCCTTGTAGATGACATACGACGGCATCTCTATGCACTAGCCAAACAACAGACAATACATAAGCAATATATAAGTATGCAACAAAAGGATCGGAAGAGAAAAGCAAGACATTAATAGCACGATTCATGGTCCTACTAATAAATAGCATCGATTACATCTAAGTTGAACGACTGTCCAAACCAAAGAGACATACAAGTTCATTAAAGTTTAATTACAACATGAGCTAATCAATGTTTCAGAACTACATATAGCATCACTACTTTCGACTCGACTCGTGGGACCGGAGCGTGGATGAAGCCGCCGTCTGTCGTGATGGTCATGAAGTCGCGGGCGTTGTCAGCCTGCATTTGTAGCGTTGTGTCTATCTCACTGTTGGACGGTTGATATTTGAGGTAGAACTGCCCCGAGGTACGAAGGACATCTTGATGGATGATTTCTGCAAACTCCGACTGGATGCGAAATAATTCTTGTCGGATGTCCGCGTCCTGGATTGCCGCCAAGCTTGCGGCCCAATCGTTGAGATTATTTGGTAGCAGAAGGTGATGATGGTCCCGTACGATCGCCCGCATGTGATGGAGGGCGTAGTAGGCATCCTTCTGACCGCCAGGCGGCTGCTTGACGCAGGGGAACGTCATATTGTGGGTGAACACGTGCATGCCGTACCTACGAGCTGGCCTCTTAAAGGTGCCTCCAGATGCGGCGTAGCCGGGGAGAGCATCATCAAGAACTTTCTTGATATTTGTGTAGTCTATCTTGGAGTCACGGTCCGGGTCGAAATACGTGGCCATGGAATATTTCGGGATTAAGAGGATGAGTGTGCAATGCGTGTCACTGCACAGAACACGGAATGTTAGAAAAAAAGAACGATCGAAATCTAAGAAATCATATGTTACGGGGCGGTTAGGGGATGACTTACTCGGGAAAGTAAGGCACGAGGAAGTAATCCTTATCTGGGTTTGCCAGAATGACGCCTTCGAGGTGTGAACTCGCGACTTGCCGGTCCCCAGCGCTGCCCAAGATCTTGGCACGCATGTAGAAGGGGTCGACTATCACAATGTCCGGGGTCTTGTCTCTAATGATCCGCATCTCCATACTCAGCGAAAACAGCCGAACGAAGGTGTAGTGCAGCGGATGAAGGTTAAACATAGCAAAGATGTCATCAAACCGCAGGACGATCGTACCCCCGACGGCGCTATCCACAAAGCCCTTGCCCTCTGGCACCTTGGCCACGAAAACCGGGTATGGCCACATCATTCTCTCTGAGACGCCGCTTCTCCAAAGAAAGAACACTGTCATGCAGACTCCGCATAGCACCGGTTGCAGCATTGAGCATATTTGTCGGTAGCATCGCCCTACCCGCCACATGCACCCTCCTCGAGATATCCTTAGGTGAAGGTGGCCCGTCCTGAGCACGGATCGTACTCGGTGCCGGCTGGCTCGCACTGGCGCCCTTGTTAGTCTTTCGTTTCCGTCCCTTCTTCCTGATCTGCTGTAATGGGATCGAGTTCTGCTCATAGACCGCCTTCTTGAGCGTGTTGGGGCTGATAATATTTCGCACCTCAGCTATCTGAGGCTCGGTGAAGGCGGCAGCTGGAGGCGTCTCCTGAGAACTGAACGCCAGACGACGCCTGTTGCAATTGGGTTTCTCCGCCGTACCAGCTAGATCGCGGTCGTCTTTTTCAGGGTTGGGTTCTTGAGAAGGAGGCCCGCAGAACTCGTCACCGTACCCATGTTCGGCAAAGTACTTATCGACGTTGGAAAATGTACCGTCGTCGTTGTCGTCGTCATCCGGATCCTGTGCCATATGCATGTCCGGATCCTGTGCCATTGGGATGTCCGGCATGTCCGGTAGCGTTGCGGCGTTCTTGCCATGGCTTGGCGCTGGCATGACTGGCGGTCTTGTCTGTGGGGTGGTGTCCCCCGCCCCCAAACGAATCTGGCTCTTCGGCCAAAGCAGGGGCCAGCTTACGCAGGCGCTGAGGGTCATCACATCATCTTCGTCGGCCCCAGCGGGTCGAATCAGAGGTAACAACTCGTCGCAGCCTGGCAGCACCCGAACCAGTTCAACCCTATACAAGGTGGGTGGCATCGGATTACCGTGGAACACGCGGTTGCCCGGTTGAACGATTCTGCCCTTGGCGACATCGACCAACTCGCCGCCCACGAAGTGCAGGAGAGTGCAAGGAACGTCGGCGGCGCCCTGCGAAAACATGTAGGGCGTCAGGGATGCCCAGTCAAAGGCAAGGAGATGAAGTCATCGGCCGAGAGGCTTAGTTACCGTGATGCCGTCGAGCTCGGCTAATGTCGAGGCACCGCCAACGGCGGGCGTGCAACTGACGGAGGGGCCGCTTGCTGGCGAGGTGCCGGCCGGCGTACACCTGGGTGCATTAAGCTCCAATGCCCGTGCCGGCGCCGGAGACACGAATACCGCCTCCGCCGGAGACACCAATGGCGCCGTCTGCGCGTTGTGCGAGTTGCTGGCCGTGAAGCTGGGAACCGGGGGAGGCCCCTGTTGGCCGCCCGCAATCCACGTCGTCAGCCCCTGAATCAAGGTAGGCACAATGGCGGTGAGCGTCGTTCCCAGTTGTTGTTGCACTTGCTCTTGGACAATCTCCGGAATCCGCGCCACTTGTGCCTTGAGTTCTTGAACCTCGCGCGACTGGCTTTCCGAGCTGGTCTTTTTCTCCTTTCGCCCACCAGCGGTATAGTATGACGACCATTTTGTGGACAAGCCTTTGCCGGCCACACGACCAGCTGACGACGGCTTACTGAGCTTATCCTTGTTTTTCATTACGTTCAACGCCCTATTTAAAGGGGTGTCAAAAGGGGAGCTCTGAGACGACCCCGCGCTACTGCTTTCAGCCTCCTGCGGAAGGAATGTGAACCATTTAGAAATTTGGCTTCATTAATTAGAATGCAACCATATGGAGCTAATTACGCGGGGGTGTATTCCTTACCAGAACAAGCTCAAGCGCCCTGGTCTTCGGATCCGTGGTAAGCTCCTTTGTTACCGGGTCCTCCTTGTACCGGGCCCTGACAAAGTTCCTGGTCTGCTTGTCACGGAATTTCTCGAAGCGGGGCGGTAGGCCTTGCTCGGCACGCTCCGCGTCCTCCTTGTCCCATATAGGCTCCGCCACTCTGTAACCGCCGGGACCGAGTTGGTGGACCCCTAAGTTCAACTGCCGCATTTCTTTCCCCCACTGACTTGATTCGGAGGTTGCGCTGCTCTCGCACTTGATCTTGAACTCCTTGTAGTCATCTTCGCTCATCAAAGGATATTTCGCCTTGATCTTCTCATAACTATCACCTTTTTCAATCATTGCCTTCACCGTGCTTCTCCATGTAGACAGGGCCGTGCTCATCCTCGTGAGGGCGGCACTGTTCACTTTATTCCCTGAGAGGCGTGTGTTTGCAAACTCAGCGGGGAACTTGTATCGTTCGTGCAGCTTCGTGAAGAGGAGGCTGCGCAAATTCCCTCGGTCCTTATGCCTTAGGTTCTCGGTGTTGATCGAGACGGTGCTCCGGAGAATGCACCCGAGCTGAACCGAGTACCCCTTGACTACTTGTTTGGGCGCCGTTGGATGCCCGTCGGAGTTCACTTCAGTAAATTCCTCCTTGACGGTGCCGAGCACGCTCGGGCGCCGGTCCTTCCGTTGCCTCTTCGGTTGGCTGCCATCTGTGCGTGCGCCGCCATCATCAGTGGTGGCATCCTCGGCGGCACCATCAGTGGTGTCATCCCCGACGCCACTAGGGGTTGTGTAGTCAGGATCGGTGTCTTCCGCGGCGTCGTCCTCATAGCGGTGAGGTTCTTCCTCCAGCTCCTGGGACAGCTCCCAGAATTGCTTGCCGCCCGAACCGCCGGCCTCATCGTTGTGGGCCATGTTTCGCTCTAAATAGGAAAAAAGTTTGGTCAAAAAGTTGGTTATTGTCAAGGAAGAAGATCATGGTCTCATCATTTAGGGTTTGTCGACACCGAGGCATCCTAAAAGCTAAGCTTTTATCATTTAGGGTTTGTCGACGCCGAGGCACCCTAAAAGCCTAAGCGTACATCATTTAGGTTCTCATCGACACCGAGGCACCCTAAAAGCTAAGCTGGGAAGGAGAATTCTAAGTTGGGCCTAATCACTTGGCTCTATTGCCACCTATGGTTTAATGCAGCAAGAATAAAGGGGCAGTTGATCCTACTTAATTAAGTACTAAGACCCCGGCCCATGCATTAGTCACAAGTACCCCATATGTCCTATTTTTAGCAAAGTCATGCTAAAATTCATGGAAAATTTCAGCATGACCTTTGCTGAAAATAGGACATATGGAGTACCCGAATTTGCCGGAACGGAAGTTAATCGACATTCCAGCAAACTCAAGGGCCTCTCGGGGTACAGCAGCAGCATCACAAGTTGACAAAATTCCCAAGTAGTACAGTAGCAGCATCACAAGTAGTACCAATGAACATATAGTCCAGCACATTCTGAATTTCGATAAATGACAGCAAGTTAACTCATGCTGACAGCAACAAACTTATAACAACATAAATGAAATTGCAGTTGTACGATCATAAACTTATAACAACATAAACTCATGCTGACAGCAACAAATTGCAATGATCAAGCTATCTGAAAACAGAGTACTTGTTGATTAACTATCAAGCTATCTGAAAACAGAGTACTTGTTTATTAACTGGCAGGGTAGATAAGAGACTGCAAATTAAATAGCCATATATCCATCTTCTGAGCTATGAGCCATGGACCATCCACCCCATGAACTAGGAGTGTCATGCAGCATAAAAACTGCCAGTGGCCAGAAGAACTGCACCAAAGCAACTGGAGTTTTGCAACTATGTGATAGTGAACAACACAAGAGGTGTTGCTGCTCAGGGCTTCAATTTGAAATACTACTGGAAGATAACTAACTAAAAATATGTGGAAGTGGAGCATTACTACTCTACAGAAAGATAACGCAATGTAACAAAAGTGTAACTCTATCTATCTACAATGAGTGGAAATGGCCAAGCCTAAACAACTTACTACTTAACCAATTCTCAGGCAGGCCATACACAACACGGTGGCTCATAACGCACCAACCAGTCAGATAACAAGAGCAGTTCAGCACCACTGATACAGTGCTCCAGCTACCAAACCAAACAAGTAAATCAATTACCACACCAGCAGAACCATACAGTCAGTCCCGTGACCCTCACCATACATGTCACTATGATAGAGCATTTGAAGGGAAAATCACATGTTAGGCACGCATAGTGATATGGTGCACATTCAGATGCATACTAGTACAGCATGCGCATTCAAGAAGGAAATTTTATGTGAAAATGATGCTCATGCTAAAAACATAGGCCTTCAGTTTCAGTTCAGAAAGTTAGAGGGAAACAACGGTGGGGAGCCATGCAAAACTTGATTAATTAATTTGTTTCTTGGAAATGATGTTCAGGTGGTAACACTCAGAGTATAATCTCCTACCTCAGTTTTTTTGTTGGCATTTTTGTAGTTAGGGAGGTGTTTTGCTACAAGTCTGTAAGAGAAAATGGGTGGTGTAAGGTGTTCAGATTGCTTATTACCCTCCAGTAGTTTCTTCAGATAGTTCAGTTTCACAGTAAAGGTTAAAACTTTCGTCTTTCTGGCGACTCAAGTATTCTGATAAAGCAAAATGTGATTTCAAGGTGGGGTAGAAGTAGGAGCGTGAGAGTAACTGTTTTCATTTTCTTCCTTTTTCGTGTTTGTTGTGTGTTGACACTTATCACAGTACCCAAGTGTGTATCAAAGAAGAGAATGCAGCTTGTGGAAAGGATGCCACTGCTTTCTTCAGTTTCAGTTCAGAAGGTTGGTGTCTATCTGAATCTGTGTGTTTCTTTTGCAGGCTCCCAACGCAATGGTGGATCAGATGGGGCTAACAGTGGTGCCATCGGCATATGATTCGTGCAGGGGAAAATGAGCAGGGATTTTGATAAACAAAGAGAAGTGAATTTGGGTGGAGGGGTGAGACCTAGAACACCGGAGGCCGGAGGGGGTCGAAGCAGATGGTGCAGTCGTCAGTTCCCGGAGCTCCTCGACATTGGCGATCTTGTTCCTGAAAAACTGCACACACGCACGCATGAGATGCGGGAGACGAAGAAGAAAACTAGAAAGGGAAGAAGAGAAGGGGAAGATGGATTCGTACCTCTTCTTCTTCTTGAGGAGGAGAGGCTGTAGACTTGATTCCGGGCGGCGGCCTGGATTGGGGGGGAGCGGCCTGCGGCGCGTGGCCTGGCTGAGTTGAGGTAGAGGCGGTCGTCATCTCCTCCTCGTCCTCGTCCTCCTCCTGGTCCTCCTCCTCCGGCTCGGGGCACGGGGGCGCAGGGGCGGCGGTGCGGGGGAGCTGCAGTGGTGGGGGCGCGGGGGCGGCGGGGGTGGAGTCCGACGGGGGTCGGGGCGGCGGCGTCGTGTGGGTCGGGGCAGCGCGCGGGTGGATCTGGCGAGGGAGAGGGACGAAGGGCATCTGGCGAGGGAGAGGGAGGAATTTGCTAGGGAGGAAGCTTACTAATGGCGCACCCCGCGGCGGTGCGCCATTAGAATGTTTTTTAGATAGCAATGGCGCACCCGCGATCTGTGCACCATTAGTAATCTTTTTTTTATATATAGCAATGGCGCACCAGCCAGAGGTGCGCCATTAGTAATCTTTTTTTATATAGCAATGGCGCACTGGTGCACCATAAGTAAATTTTTATTTTTATTTTTTGTTGCATGTAATAATTTTTTAGAAAATGAATATGAATATGAAACAGTAATATTTTTTATAAAAACAGTAATAATTTTTTAAAAAATATCATCAAATTTGTTATTTGAAAATATTTATGAATATGAAAAAATATCATCAAATTTATTATTTGAAAATATCATCAAATTTGTTATTTGAAAATATAATCAAATTTGTTTTTTTTGCAATTTTAGTTGCATTCATTTGTGACGGTGGAGCGGGCCGGGGAGGGTGCGGGGGGTCGTCGGCGGCGGTGGAGCGGCGGAGGGTGCGGTGGGTCGTCGGCGGCGGTGGAGCGGGGGAGGGTGCGGTGGGTCGTCGGCGGCGGTGGAGCGGGGGGGTCGGGGCGGCGGCCGGTGGAGCGGGGGAGAGGGTGCGGGGGGTGCTCGGCGGCGAGGGGGACCGGATCTGGCGAGGTGGGATAGCGATCGAGATGGAGGGGGATCGAGATCGAGTGTCCATGAAATTTAAAAATATTCATGAGTTCAAAAAGTGCCCATGAAATACAATCGAGAAATGAAGGCTACAATTTAAATACAATCGATCTTAGCTAGCTATCTGTTCACAATCTTCCTGCCCTTATTTTTCGTAAATGGAGTTCTTCTCTTGAACGGACGTCCTTTAGGTAGGGTGGTCCTGCTTCTTCTTGTGGTGTATGCTGGTACTTCATCGTCGTCGTCATGTTCCATCTTCGGGTCGCCGTACTTGTCGAAGTCTTGCTCATTGGCGACTCCATCCATTCCGATGATCTTCCTTTTGCCTCTCCTCACGACAACACGACTGGGCTTTGACGGGTCGGTAATGAAGAAGCATTGGTCCACTTGGGAAGCCAGTACCCATGGCTCATTTTTCGCGGTGACGTTCGCGCCCGCGGTCTTGGATTTGGCTTCGGGTATAACCATGGTGGTGAAATACCGGTCTTCTTTTATGACGCTCTTGGCCCATCTGACACGGAACATCGGGACCTTCTCTCCAGCGTAGCTCAGCTCCCAGATCTCCTCGATCCTTCCGTAGTATCTGTCCTTGTCGTTACCGGTGTAGGATTCCATCGTTACCCCGGAGTTCTGATAACCATCGCTCTTCATGTCCTTGTCCTCGGTGTAGAATGTGTAGCCGTTGATATCGTACGCCTCATACGTCATCAGGTTGTGCTCGGCGCCCTGTGACAAGGCGAATATGAGTTGTTCTTCCGCGGAAGAATCCTCATGTAAAGGGTACGACAGAAGCTTCTGCTTGAACCAACGCGTGAAACATGAGTTGTGCTCTTTGATTATATCTCCGTCCGTCCTCTGTTGGCCTCGGTCATTGTACGTCTTCTCAATAAAGGTTTTGTGCTCTACCACCCAAGGATCGACCACATCTATGTGTTGTAGTGCGGCTAGGTTTGCTCTTTCAAAGTCGGCGAGTCGACCCTCGAAGTCGACATGCATTTCGCGGCGACCCTCACGGTGACCCCATCCAGCGAGCCTGCCGAGGTGCCTGTTGACGGGCAGACCAACGGGGTTCTCGATGCCTAGATAATTCGTGCAATAGGAGATGCACTCTTCGGTCAGAAAGCCCCTAGCTATGCTTCCCTCTGGACATGACATGTTGCGAACGTATCCTTTGATGACACCATTCATCCTTTCGAACGGCATCATGCTGTGCAGGAACGTCGGCCCGAGTTGGATGATATCCTCCACGATATGGACCAGCAGATACTAATGGCGCACCACTAGTGCGCCATTAGTAAAAAATACTAGTGGCGTGATGCTAGTGGCGCACCAGTGGTGCGCCATTAGTAGGCAAAACTGGTGCGCCATTAGTAAGCCTTTTTCTAGTAGTGCCAGCAGATGCACCATAACGTCGAAGAATGCGGGCGGGAAGTACATCTCAAGCTCGCATAGTATCACCACGATCTCTTCGTGTAGCCTTCTGAGTTGCCTCACGCCAACCGACTTCCGAGAGATGACGTTGAAAAAGTTGCATAGGCCAAATAGCGTTTCACGGACGTGCGCGTCCATGATCCCACGGATTGCAACTTGAAGTATCTGCGTCATCAGCACGTGACAGTCGTGAGACTTCATCCCGCTGAACTTCTGCTTCGCTGAGTCTAGGTATCTGCTTATCTTCCCCGCGTAACCGTAAGGAAGTTTTACTCCTAAGAGGCAGGTGAAAAACTGATCGATCTACTCCTGAATTAGAGTGAAGCACGCGGGAGGGAAGTCATTTCCGGTCTTCTTGGCCTTTTTGCCTTTGCGACGACTTTCCGTGTCATGCTTCGCCTCATCATCATCATCATTAGCGTGAAGCTCCTCCCTGATGCCCATTGATTTCAACTCTGCCCTTGCTTTCGGCCCATCTTTGGTCCTCTCTGGCATGTTGAGCAGGGTACCAAGCAGACTCTCGCACACGTTCTTCGTGATATGCATGACATCAAGGCTGTGAGGCACACGGTGGATCTTCCAGTACGGTAAGTCCCAGAAAACAGACCTCGTTTTCCATACCTTCAGCAGCGGCTCTGGCGCCTTTCGCTTCTTTCCCGGCTCTGGCGCCTTTTGCTTCTTTCCCAGCAGTGGGCAATCTTTCCAATTTTTCAACAGCTCGTCTATTTCCTCGCCGCTCCTCGTACGCGGGCGTCTTCGGGGTTCGGTTTCACCATCGAACAGATCCTTGCGTTTCCTCCACGGGTCATCCTCACGAAGCCACCTTCGATGTCCCATGAACACGGTTTTCGAAGACCCGGGATCTCTATCTAGCTGGCGATAAGTTGTGTCATCCATGCACCTGACGCATCCAGAAAATCCGTGGACCACCTGCCCCGCGAGATATCCGTAACCGAGATAGTCGTGCACCGTCGTGAGCAGTGCGGCTCTCATAGGGAAATATTCTTTCTCTGCGGCGTCCCACGTATTGGCTGGCGTTTTCCACAGCGTGTCTAGCTCCTCTTTCAGCAGCCCCAGATACAGATTGATGTCGTTCCCTGGTTGTTTCGGCCCTTCAATTAGCATACTCATGTGAATGTACTTCCTCTTCATGCACAACCAGGGGGGAAGGTTGTACATCCACACAAACACAGGCCAGGTGCTATGTGTGCTTCTCTGGCTGCCAAACGGATTGACTCCATCGGTGCTCGCGCCCAGCACGATGTTCCTTGGATCCTTCCCAAATTCTGGGTGTTCGAAGTTCAACGCTTGCCACTGGCTCCCATCCTTAGGGTGACTCAGCATCTTGTCTTTTTTATTTATCTCCGGATCATTTGCGTCATCTTCTCGCTTCTTCTCCTCCCTATCCGCGTGCCAACGCAGGAGCTTTGCTACCTTAGGGTCCGCGAAATACCGCTGCAGACGAGGAGTGATCGGAAAGTACCACACCACTTTTCGAGGAGCTTTCTTCCTCTTCTTGTATCGAGTGACGCCGCACACCGGACATATGGTAGACTCCGCGTGCTCGTCCCGATAAATGATGCAATTGTTCATGCACACATGGTATTTCACGTGCGGTAAATCCAGAGGACACACGATTTTCTTCGCCTCCTCGAAACTGGTCGGGCACTTGTTCCCCTTGGGAAGACGTTCGTGCCAGAATGACATGTTCTCGTCGAAGCATGCGTCGGTCATTTTGTGTTTTACCTTCATCTCCAGAGCCATGAGCGTTACTTTCAGGCGGGTATCCTCGGGCCTGCATCCTTCATACAATGGAGTAACCGTGTCTATCTCCAGTTGATCCAGCTTGGCTTTCTCTCGGGCGGCAGCTCTTGCGTTATCCGTCTGCTTGAGAAGCAGCTCTTGAATATGAGGGTCCTGCACCCAGCCCATCGATGGTCCATCGTCGTCTGCTCCGCCGGCATCTTCATCTTCATGATCATGCCCTTCGTCTGCTCCGGCATCTTCCTCATCATCATGTCCGGCATCTTCTACATGATGACTGTGTACAGCATCACCGTCGTGATCATGTCCTGGAGATTCTTCGTCTTCTCGCCCGCCCGAGCCGCGGTGGTTGTCTTGCTGCCCTTCCTCATTTCTTGCCCGGCCCCCATGGACGACTTCATAGTCATCTTCATCACCTTGCCACCGATAGCCATCCATGAAACCACGCAAGAGCAGGTGGTCCCGCACCTGCCCGGAATCCGGGTCCGCAATAAGGCTCTTCAGCTTGCATCTTCGACACGGACATCTTATCTCCGTCTCGTTCTTTTCAAGCATCTCGGCCTTCGCGGAGCTCAAAAACCTATTCACGATGCCTTCGGTCATCGTGCGGACCATGGTCGCCTGCGGGGTAGAGCAAAACGATATTTTAGAACCAAGAAAAATTTGGCATGACTTTCCCTAAAAATAGGACCAAAAAGAATGCATAGTGCCAAAATTCTCGCCGAAACGGAAATGAATCAACATTCCGGCAAAATATTGGCAACTATCGCATTTCAAATACCGGTACCTGCAAACACAAACATATATGCAACACCACAAACATATGCAACACCACAAACATACATAGATCTAGCTAGGCCATAAAAAGTGCATGTGCACGTTGTTGGAGGGAGAACAACATAAAGATAGCTTCCCCTTACTTACCTATCAAAAAAAGGTAATTTAACCACTTAATTTGGATGAATTTATGGTGCAAATGAGGTGAGGAGGAGGAGGCAGCCGAGACAAGCTTGGAGGAGGAGGTGGAGAGAATGAAGTGGGGAAAGTGAGTGGGTAGGTGTGGCTGTCCAAAATATCTAGCTGGTCCCAGGTTACTAATGGCGCACCACCTACAAATGCGCCATTAGTAACCCTGGTTACTAATGGCGCACCTGCTGGTGGTGCGCTATTGGTAGTTTTACAAAAAAAATATAGTAGTGGCGCACTATGAGGCTGGTGCGCCATTACTAGTTAGAACTAGTAATGGCGCACTGTGCCTTGGTGCGCCATTAGTATGTTTGGAAAAAAAAAATTGTTACTAGTGGCGCACCGTGTGTCTGGTGCGCCATTAGTGTCTTTCACACTAATGGCGCACCAGCACATGGTGCGCCACTGCTATATAGTAGTGGTGCACCACATGTCTGGTGCGCCATTAGTGGCCATTTCATCTATAGCCCTTTTCCTAGTAGTGTTGTAAATCTTGATAGATCGAACGCCAAATAAAATAAATTGCAGCAAGGTATTTTTGGATTTTTGGTTTAATAGATCTGAAATAAAAGCAAAGGAAAATAGATCGCAAAGGCAAATAATATGAGAAAGAGACCCGGGGGCCGTAGGCTCCACTAGTGGGTTCTCTCGAGAAAAATAGCAAACGGTGGGTGAGCAAATTACTGTTGGGCAATTTATAGAACTTGAAATAATCATGATGATATCTAGGCAATGATCATTATATAGGCATCACGTCCAAGATTAGTAGACCGACTCCTGCCTGCATCTACTACTATTACTCCACACATCGACCGCTATCCAACATGCATCTAGTGTATTAAGTTCGTGGAGAAATGGAGTAATGCAACAAGAATGATGACATGATGTAGACAAGATCTATCTAAAGATAGACCCCATCGTTTTATCCTTCGTAGCAACGATACATACGTGTTGGTTCCCCTTCTGTCACTCGGATCAAGCACCGTAAGATCGAACCCACTACAAAGCACCTCTTCCCATTGCAAGATAAATAGATCAAGTTGGCCAAACAAAACCCAAATATCGGAGAAGAAATACGAGGCTATAAGCAATCATGCATAAAAGAGATCAAAGAAACTCAAATACTTTCATGGATATAAAATATAAATCTGATCATAAACTCAAAGTTCATCGATCCCAACAAACACACCGCAAAATAGTTACATCATATGGATCTCCAAGAGACCATTGTATTGAGAATCAAGAGAGAGAGAGAGAGAGAGAGAGAGAGAGAGAGGAAGCCATCTAGCTACTAACTACGGACCCGAAGGTCTACAAAGACCTACTCACGCATCATCGGAGAGGCACCAATGGAGGTTCTGAACCCCATCCGAGATGGTGTCTAGATTGGATCTGGTGGTTCTGGACTCTGCAGCGGCTGGATGAATATTCCGTCGACTCGCCTAGGATTTTGGGAATATTGGGGTATTTATAGAGCAAAGAGGCGGTCCGGGGGCACCTGAGGTGGGCACAACCCACCAGGGCGCGCCTGGGCCTCCTGCATGCCCTGGTGGGTTGTGCTCTCCTCGGAGCACACCCCCAGGTGCAGCCATTGCCCATTATGTTCCTTCTGGTCCAAAAAAAATCTCCATAAAGTTTCATTCTGTTTGGACTCCGTTTGATATTGATTTCCTGTGATATAAAAAACATGCAGAAAACAACAACTGGCACTTGGCACTATGTCAGTAGGTTAGTACCAAAAAATGATATCAAATGACTATAAAATGATTGTAAAACATCCAAGATTTATAATATAACAGCATGGAACAATCAAAAATTATAGATACGTTGGAGACGTATTGATACGTCTCCGTCGTATCTACTTTTCCAAACACTTTTTCCCTTGTTTTGGACTCTAACTTGCATGATTTGAATGGAACTAACCTGGACTGACGCTGTTTTCAGCAGACTTTCCATGGTGTTATTTATGTGCAGAAACAAAAGTTCTCGGAATGACCTGAAACTCCACGGAACATCTTTTTGGAAAATATTAAAAATACTGGAAGAAAAATCCACGTCAGGGGGCCCACACCCTGTCCACGAGGGTGGGGGGCGCGCCCCCCTGCCTCGTGGCCCCCATGACGCTCCACCGACCTCAACTCCAACTCCATATATTCACTTTTGGCGAGAAAAAAATCAGAGAGAATGATTCATCGCGTTTTACGATACGGAGCCGCCGCCAAGCCCTAAAACCTCTCAGGAGGGCTGATCTGGAGTCCGTTCGGGGCTCCGGTGAGGGGAATCCGTCATCGTCGTCACCATCAACCATCCTCCATCACCAATTTCATGATGCTCACCTCCGTGCGTGAGTAATTCCATCGTAGGCTTGCTGGACGGTGATGGGTTGGATGTGATCTATCATGTAATCGAGTTAGTTTTGTTAGGGTTTGATCCCTAGTATCCACTATGTTCTGAGATTGATGTTGCTATGACTTTGCTATGCTTAATGCTTGTCACTAGGGCCCGAGTGCCATGATTTCAGATCTGAACCTATTATGTTTTCATGAATATATGTGAGTTCTTGATCCTATCTTACAAGTCTATAGTCACCTACTATGTGTTATGATCCAGCAACCCCGAAGTGACAATAATCGGGACCACTCCCGATGATGACCGTAGTTTGAGGAGTTCATGTATTCACTATGTGTTAATGCTTTGGTCCGGTACTCTATTAAAAGGAGGCCTTAATATCCCTTAGTTTCCGTTAGGACCCCGCTGCCACGGGAGGGTAGGACAAAAGATGTCATGCAAGTTCTTTTCCATAAGCACGTATGACTATATTCGGAATACATGCCTACATTATATTGATGAATTGGAGCTAGTTCTGTGTCACGCTATGTTATGACTGTTACACGATGAACCGCATCCGGCATAATTCTCCATCACGGATCCAATGCCTATGAGCTTTTTATATATTGTTCTTCGCTTATTTACTTTTCCGTTGCTACTGTTACAATCACTACAAAACCCAAAAATATTACTTTTGCTACCGTTACCGTTACTTCCATATTACTTTGCTACTAAATACTTTGCTGCAGATATTAAGTTATCCAGGTGTGGTTGAATTGACAACTCAACTGCTAATACTTGAGAATATTCTTTGGCTCCCCTTGTGTCGAATCAATAAATTTGGGTTGAATACTCTACCCTCGAAAACTGTTGCGATCCCCTATACTTGTGGGTTATCAAGACTATTTTCTGGCGCCGTTGCCGGGGACCATAGCTCTATTCTTTGAGTCACTTGGGATTTATATCTGCTGGTCACTATGAAGAACTTGAAAGACGCAAAAACAAAAATTTATCCCTCAACTACGAGGGGAGGTAAGGAACTGCCATCTAGCTCTGCACTTGATTGACCTTTTGTTTTGAGTAAGCTTGCGACACCTAAACCTGCTTCTGCTATTAATCCTGATATGTCGCATGTTATTGATGATGCCACTTCTGCTATGCATGATACTTATGATGAAACTACTTCTATGCTTGATACTACTGTGCCACTTGGTGAATTTCTTGATGAACAACTTGCTAGGGTTAGAGAGAATGAAATTATTTAAACTGATAACATTGATGAAAGTGATGATGAAGACTCTCCCCCTAATAAATATGAATTGCGTGTTATTCCTGAGGGTTATGTTCTGGAAAAAGAAGCTGCTTTAGCTATTTTAGCTTGCAAAGATAGATACGAGCTCAAGAGGTTATTAGCTAAATGGAAGCAGCAATCTCTTAATGCTAGAATGAAACCTGACCCTGCTTTTGCTACTTCACCTATCTGTGTTACTGATAAGGATTATGAATTCTCTATTGATCCTGATATAATTACTTTGGTTGAATCTGATCCTTTTCATGGCTATGAATCTGAAACTGTTGTGGCACATCTTACTAAATTAAATGATATAGCCATCCTGTTCACTAATGATGAGAAATCTCGCTACCTTTATATCCTTCAAATATTTCCGTTCTCATTAAAGGGTGATGCTAAGATATGGTTTAATTCTCTTGATCCTGGTTGTGTGCGTAGTCCCCAGGATATGATTTATTACTTCTCTGCTAAATATTTCCCTGCTCATAAGAAACAAGCTGCTTTAAGGGACATATATAATTTTGTGCAAATTGAAGAAGAGAGTCTCCCACAAGCTTGGGGGAGGCTTCTTCGATTACTTAATGCTTTGCCTCATCACCCTCTTAAGAAAAATGAAATACTTGATATCTTTTATAATGGACTAACCGATGCTTCTAGAGATTACCTGGATAGTTGTGCTGGTTCTATTTTCAGGTAAAGAACACCGGATGAAGCTGAAATTTTATTGAATAATATGTTGACAAATGAAAATAATTGGACTCTTTCGGAACCAGCTCCTGAGCCTATTCCTAAACCAACTCCGAAGAAAAGAGGTGTACTATTTCTCAGTCCTGAAGATATGCAAGAGGCAAAGAAATCTATGAAAGAAGAAGGTATTAAAGCTGAAGATGTTAAGAATTTACCTCCACCTATTGAAGAAACTCATGGTCTTGATAACCCGACACAGGTAGTAAAGGTAAATTCTCTCTATAGATTTGATGAAGGTGATATTCCTCACTATAAGTCTGCTAGACAATGCTTAGAAGAGTTTGATAATTTTATTGTCAAACAAGAAAACTTCAATGCTTATTTTGGTAGACAATTGAAATACAATTCTGATACGCTTGAACACTTGGGTGATTATATGTCTAGAGTTAAAGGTGAACTTAAACTCATTACTAAACATGCTTCTATGGTTACCACTCAAGTAGAACAAGTACTTAAAGCTCAAAATGATTTGCTCAATGCATTGAATAGTAAGAAAAATGATTATGCTATTAGAGTGGCTACTAGTACTGGTAAAATGACTCAGGAACCTTTGTATCCTGAAGGCCATCCTAAGAGAATTGAGCAAGATTCTCAGAGAAATAATATTGAGGCACCTAGTTCTTCTAAAAA
Organism: Triticum aestivum; assembly: GCF_018294505.1. NCBI lineage: Eukaryota > Viridiplantae > Streptophyta > Magnoliopsida > Poales > Poaceae > Triticum > Triticum aestivum. The sequence goes on along the minus strand of NC_057802.1, from coordinate 615,130,901 downwards.
GAAGAAAAAGAAAAATGATAGGACTTTGCATACTTCTAGTGAACCTATTGTTGAACCACCTGAGAATCCAAATGATATATCTATTTCTGATGCTGAAACACAATCTGGTAATGAACATGAATCTAGTGAAAATGTTAATGATGATGTTCATGATGATGCTCGACCTAGCAAGGATAATGATGTAGAAATTGAACCTGCTGTTGATCTTGATAACCCACAATCAAAGAATCAACGTTATGATAAGAGAGACTTTGTTGCTAGGAAACATGGTAAAGAAAGGGAACCTTGGGTTCATGAACCCATGCCTTTTCCTCCCAAACCATCGAAGAAAAAGGATGATGAGGATTTTGAGCGCTTTGCTGAAATGATTAGACCTATCTTTTTGCGTATGCCATTAACTGATATGCTCAAAATGAATCCTTATGCTAAGTACATGAAAGATATTGTTACTAATAAAAGAAAGATACCGGAAGCTGAAATTTCCACCATGCTTGCTAATTATACTTTTAAGGGTGGAATACCTAAGAAACTAGGAGATCCAGGGGTACCAACTATACCATGCTCCATTAAAAGAAACTATGTTAAAACCGCTTTATGTGATCTTGGAGCTGGTGTTAGTGTTATGCCTCTCTCTTTATATCGTAGACTTGATTTGAATAAGTTGACACCTACTGAAATATCTTTGCAAATGGCTGATAAATCAACTGCTATACCTGTCGGTATTTTGTGAGGATGTGCCTGTTGTGGTTGCAAACGTTACTATTTTAACGGACTTTGTTATTCTTGATATTCCCGAGGACGATAGTATGTCCATTATTCTTGGAACAAAGGCAATGTCACTTTTCATGTTAATGGTAATGAGCACACGGTACACTTTCCGAGGAAACAACCTCAAGTTCATAGTGTAAATTCTATTGGAAAAGTTCCATCAATTATTTTTGGAGGTTTTGAATTTCCTCTTCCTACTGTCAAGAATAAATATGATATTCTTATTATTGGGGATGTGCATATCCCCGTTGAGGTAACATAGTGTTATTCGGAATTTCTCCGGTTCCATGTTATTCGGAATGAGTTTGTTAACAAGACTTGATCAACCTTGTTAGTGGATTCCTTTTGATGAGCATGAGATGGATGAAACTAGAAGGCACAACCTTCTATACCCTCTTTCTACTTTCTGTTATTTAGTTGAAATAAAGTAAAAATAGTATTTTTATGTCTGTTTCCTGAATTATCCGTGCAATATAAAAATACCCCGAAAATAAAAGTTCTCCATGCCCTGAAAATGGAATATGATTTTTTCTAGAATATTTGAGAATATCTGGCACTGAGAACACAGTAGGGGGAGCAAGCACCTGGCCACAAGGGTTCAGGGCGCGCCCACCCCTACAGGGCGCGCCCCCTGCCTCGTGGGCCCAAGGTGGCTCCCCTCCACTTATTCCTGCACCCACACACTTCCTCTTCCTCCCAAAAAAGTCACCATCCAGCTCAAGCACGAGTTCTAGCTCATTTTTCTGCGATTTTTGATCTCCTTGCTCAAAGCACCTCTCACAAAACTGCATGGGGAGATTGTTCCTTGGTATGTGACTCCTCCATTGGTCCAATTAGTTTTTGTTCTAGTGCTTTATTCTTTGCAAATTTGTGCTGCCTAGGTGACCATGTTCTTGAGCTTGCATGTCAAATTTATATGGTTCCAAGTAGTTCTAATGCTTGATATAGGCTCTAGGCACTTGTAGGAGTAGTTGCTATTAATCTTGTTGAGCTTGGTTCACTTTTATTTTAAAGTTACTAAAAATTTCAGAAATTTTTCAGAGGAAGAAATATGCTTAGGAAAATGTTCCAAGGTGGTTCTTCAAGGAAGCAAGGACCCAGGCTTGCAATGCGTGATGCTGACGATGAGCCACCAAGGGACGCTCCAGTGCGGCCTTGTGAATGGCCTTCAGAAAACTTTATGGATCGTGCGGGAATCAAGGAAGGATTTAGCGCATATTTACATACGGTGATCTTGTGAGCTTCGAGGCAGAGAAGTGCCGCCAATACCATTATCTCATTAGTTCATTTGTGAGGAGGTTCGAATTTTCATCTTCACGCAATTCTCAAACTGTCCTGTTTGATCTTTATGTAAAATCTTGTACGATGGACTTAGAGGATTTTACCACTGCTTGCAAACTTCCACAATGGGGTAGTGCTAGTGAACCTCGCAAATCTGAATTTAGTGATTTTCTTGCTAGTATAACTGTGGGGGAATCTAGAGACATAGCACAAGCTACCATAGGGAGCATTCATTTTCCTGTTATACATTATTTTGCTCTCTTCATAGGTAGGTGCATAAATGGTAAAGATGAAGCATGTCATATGTGTGTCCCTGGCCTTAGTATTCTTAGGACTGCTGTGTTAGGAGACAAATCTTATAATTCGGGACCCATTGTTGCACGTAGGTTGCATCATAATAGATTTAATGGAGATTTCTTTGGAGGAATGTATGCAACCCGCTTAGCTAATTTTCTTGGTGTGGACATACGTGAGGATGATATTGAGTTGCCTCCTACTTATTTAGACTTTAATGCTATGGTTCACCACCAGTTTGTCGAGAGGAATGAGTCACCTCTCCGGTGTCGCTTAATCTTTGACAGACGTCGTGCTGTCCGTATTACTCTCCCTGCTCCTGCCTTCTTTGATTATCAGGCAAAAGGAAGATATGTCATTACTAGAGAGGAGGCAGATGAGTACGAGAGGAGGGCGGAGGCATCTCGTCGCCACGCTGCAGCTCAGGAGGCGATAGCTGCTGCATCTCAGTACGACCCCGGCTACAACTATGGATATCCGCCAGGCCATCCGTGGCAATAAACCAACTTAGGCCAAAAGCCTAAGCTTGGGGGAGTACGTATCTCTCACCGACATTACATTTATGTTCACACACTCATTGCTAGATGTCGGTGCTCATACTGTTTCACTGTAATATCCAAGCTAGTCTATTTTCCTTTTTCTTGCTTTCTTCTTGTGTGTTTAATAAACCTTAAGAAAAAAACAAAAAAATTAGTGTAGCTTTTAGTTAGTTTACTTTTGTTGCTGTAGTAGTAATAATTAAAAAGAAAACCCAAAAAGATTTCCCCGTTCTTCTTTTGCTTGTTGGGAGCTTTCTCGTGTAAATAGTTTTATTTCTTTTCTTTTCTTTGGGGGTCGATAGGAGAATACCATGATTAAATTGTTGAAGTGGCTCTTATATGCATTATTGTTGATTTAACCAAGAGCCCATATTGCCTTGTCTTCTCCTGTTTATTGAATGCTCGCAGATTACAGCTTAGTCCAATGCACGTGCACTCTTATTATTTTCACATCGTTCGGTCGTGCAAGTGAAAGGAAATTATGACGATATATGATGGACCGACTGAGATGAGAAAAGCTGGTATAATCTCGACCTCTCTTCACTACTGGAATCAGCTAATTTGCCATCTGCCAGCTCTTTGCCGTCTGCTAGCTAACGGCAAAGAAGCTCTTTGCCATCAGCTACCCAAAAGCAGACGGCAAAGAAAAGGCGGACGGCAAAGAAGCTCTTTGCCATCTGCGAGCTCTTTGCCGTCTGCCAGCAGACGGCAAAGAATCTTTGCCGTCCGCTGGCGGACGGCAAAGAGTGAGGTGGCCCCCACCCCCCGCCCGTTAGGAAAAAACTTAACGGCCCACCTCTTTGCCGTCTGCCAGCAGACGGCAAAGAGGCCAAAGGGCGGACGGCAAAGAGAGGCGGACGGCAAAGAGCTCACTACCTAACGGCCCGTACCCCCCGCCCGTTGCTCACTTCTTCTCTCCCTCGCCGTTTCTCTCCTCCCACCCCGTCGCCCCCGCCGCCCTGGCTCGCCGCCGCCCCGGGGCCCCGTCGCCCCCACCGCCCCATCGCCCCCCCCCCCCCCCGCGCCCCGGGGCCCCGTCGCCCCCACCGCCCCGTCGCCCCCCCCCGCCCCGGCCCCCGCCGCCCCGCGCCCCACCGCCAGGGCCCGGCCCCCCGCCGCCCCAGGCCGCCTCCTCCACCGCCCCGCCCCCCTCCTCCACCGGCCTCCTCCACCCCCCAGGTGAGCCCCCCTTTTTCTGTTTTTTTTCTATTTTTTTCCTTTTTAGTTTTAGTTTTAGTTTAGATTTAGTTTTAGTTGTAGTTTTAGGTTTAGTTTAGTTTGAGGAAAGAAGAAGAAGAAGAAAAAAGAGGAGTGGAGGAGAAGAAGGAGAGGAAAAAGGAAAGGAAGAAGAAGAAGAGGAGGAGGAGAAGAAAAAAGAAGAAGAGGAAGAAGAAGAAGAAGAAAAAAGAGGAGAGGAGGAGGAGAAGAAGAGGAGGAGGAGAAGAAAAAAGAAGAAGAGGAAGAAGAAGAAGAAGAAAAAAGAGGAGAGGAGGAGAAGAAGAAGAGGAAAAAGGAAAGGAAGAAGAAGAGGAGGAGGAGGAGAAGAAAAAAGAAGAAGAGGAAGAAGAAGAAGAAAAAAGAGGAGAGGAGGAGAAGAAGAAGAGGAAAAAGGAAAGGAAGAAGAAGAAGAGGAGGAGGAGAAGAAAAAAGAAGAAGAGGAAGAAGAAGAAGAAAAAAGAGGAGAGGAGGAGAAGAAGAAGAGGAAAAAGGAAAGGAAGAAGAAGAAGAAGAGGAGGAGGAGAAGAAAAAAGAAGAAGAGGAAGAAAAGGAAGAATAGGAAGAAGAAGAAAAGGAAAAAAGAGGAAAAAAACCCGACCCGACACGGCACCCCGACCCCGACCCGGCACCCCGACACGACACCCCGACCCTAGACCCGACCCGACACCCCGACCCCAACCCCGACCCCGACACCCCGACCCCGAGCCTCACCCGACACCCCGACCCCGACACCGACACGGCACCCCGACCCCGACCGGCACCCCGACCCCGACCCCGACCCCGACACCCCGACCCCGAGCCTGACCCGACACCCCGACACCGACACGGCACCCCGACCCCGACCCGGCACCCCGACCCGACACCCCGACCCCGAGACCCCGACCCCGACCCCGACACGACACCCCCGACACCGACACCCTGACACCACACCCACCCTTACCCCGACACCGACACGGCACCCCGACCCCGACCCGGCAGCCCGACCCCGAGACGGCACCCCGACCCGACACCCCGACCCGACACCCCGACCCCGAGACCCCGACCCGACACCCCGACCCCGAGACCCCGACCCCGAGCCTGACCCGACACCCCGACCCCGACACCGACACGGCACCCCGACCCCGACCCGGCACCCCGATCCGACACCCCGACCCCGAGACCCCGACCCCGAGCCTGACCCGACACCCCGACCCCGCCGACACGGCACCCCGACCCGGCACCCCGACCCGAACCCCGACCCCGACCCCGACCCCTGACCCCGACACCCCGACCCCGAGCCTGACCCGACACCCCGACCCCGACACCGACACGGCACCCCGACCCCGACCCGGCACCCCGACCCGACACCCCGACCCCGACCCCGACACGGCACCCCGAGACCGACACGACACCCCGACCCCCGACACCTCCCGAAAAGGTGTTCTTTGGCCTTCCAGAAGCCGACGGGGTCATATATTTGTGAATTATTAGTTAGGTCATATATCTTTCGATTTTGTTATGAAAAACATCATATATAATTGTGTTGATCGGGTAGTTTTAAATGTGCAGTTGTTTCATCGCTGCGAGGTTTGGTGTTCGACGACCTCGCCGTGCGTTTGACGAGCTCTGCCCCTTCGTTCGTGGGTGAGCACAAATGACATGTCCTCCTCCCCCATTAATTATTTGATCTATTCCGATGAAACTTGATAGCTAGCTACATATGTGTCTTGAATCATCAGTATGCGTAACCAATATGTGTCTCCCGTTCGAAAGCGTCATAGTTATAAATATGCATGCATTTGCATATTTATAACCTTGATTCTTTCGAATTGTCCAACGCTATCCATGGACAGCCCGAGTATGTTTAGATTGGGTTCGTTTTCCCATATGCTTTGCTCCGGATCCGACGCATAAATTTCGTCAGTGCCTCCCCTGTTGTTCTCCGGGTACACATCCTCTCTGTTTATTGCAGAGACGTGTATCAGGAGAACAGCGGGGAGGTGCTGCCGAAATTTTGCGTAGGATCCGGAGCATAGCATGGGAAAATGAACCCAATCTAAACATACTCGGGTGGGATTAGGACCTATCATTACCTATTAGAGTGTAGGTTGCATGGACGTAATAAAATTGACAAAGTAGATCAACTGATGAATATATACATGGTGAATTATATATATATATATATTTGTTGTGTGTCTAGTAGCTCTGAAAGTCAAGATGAGTGATCGTGCGTGGATGTACACCGGTCACACTGGTCAGAACAAATGGAGCACTGAATGGTTCACAAAAACCAAGGGGTTTGTGCGAGCCGCATTTGCAAATGGCCAGAGGAAAACCTGGTGCCCCTGTTTACGGTGCGGCAATTGGGAAAAGAGGACAGAGGCTGAAATGGGCAAACACCTGCAGAAGAGTGGTTTTACGCCCGATTATACGGTGTGGACATTTCATGGTGAGTCTGCCCAACGTGACCGAGCTGAGGTGGATCGTCGTCGCACCGACGAGCATGGTACCGGGATGGAAAACATGGTGCAAGACTTTGATGATGCTCGGGATTCGGACGAGGAGATGGAGGAATCTGCAAAGGCCTTCAATGAAATGTTGGAGTCTTCAAAACGTCCGCTCCATGAGCACACTGAGCTTTGTCAGTTGGATGCCATCTCACAAGTAATGGCTCTGAAGGCTCAGTTCAACTTGGGCAGAGAATGCTACGATGCAATGATGACAGTATTTGGACGCTTTCTACCCAAAGGCCATGTAATGCCTGCAAACCTGTACCAGTCGGACAAAATCCTCCGTGCACTGAAGATGCCCTATGATAAGATACATGCCTGTGAGAAAGGATGTGTCTTGTTTAGGCTTGACTATGCGGACTTGAACTATTGTCCCATTTGCAAGTCTTCCAGGTATGTTGTGGTAGACAACGGTATGGGTGAGAAGACACAGACCAAAATCCCCGTTAGTGTTCTTCGGTATATGCCAATCGTACCAAGACTTCAACGTCTTTTCATGGTCGAAGAGACGGCCAGACAGATGACATGGCACAAAACGGGCAAAAGAACCGAACTAGATGCAGATGGGAATCTGATGATTGTACACACATCGGATGGTGTTGCGTGGAAAAAGTTTGATGAATTACATGGTGACAAAGCGGCAGATCCGAGGCATCCTCGAGTCGGCATCAGCACGGATGGGTTCAGTGTGTTTGGTATGACGGCAGCCCAATACAGTTGTTGGCCCGTATTTGTCTTTCCACTCAATCTCCCCCCCGGACAGATTATGCAAAGAAAGAACATTTTCCTGACGTTGATAATTCCAGGGCCCAACTATCCGGGGAAAAATATGAATGTGTACATGCAACCGCTTAAGGACGAATTGCAAGAAGCCTGGGATAATGGGTTCAAGACATACGATGCCTATAGCAAACGGAACTTCATAATGCGTGTCTGGTACATGTACTCGACGCATGACTTGCCGGCGTATGCGCTATTCGTTGGCTGGTGTGTGCATGGAAGGTTCCCGTGCCCCACATGCAAGGGAGCTCTTGAGTTTCGTTGGCTTCAGGCCGGTCGCAAGTTTTCTTGCTTCGACATGCATAGACAGTTCCTGAATCCTCGCCATAAGTTCAGGAAAGACAAGAAGAACTTCATCAGAGGTAGAGTTGTCAAAAACTCTGCACCACCTGCATTGACAGGCCAACAGACCCTGGATCAGTTAAACGCTCTCGAGCCAGATCCAGAGCGTCCAGGGTACTTCAAGGGGTATAATTCTAAGCACGCCTGGACTCACAAAACATGCTTATGGGATCTGCCTTACTTCAAAGACCTCCTTTGCCCACACAACATCGACGTGATGCACACTGAGAAGAATATCGCCGAGGCACTTTTTGGTACATTGTTCGGCATAGATGGGAAGTCAAAGGATAATACTAAGGCTAGAGTCGATCTGGAGGCGCTATGTGATAGGCCGTTACAAAACATGAAAGAACCGAAAGGAAAGCAGAACTGGACGAAGCCAAAGGCATGGTTCAATCTTGGAAGGCCAGCTATGAGGGAAATTATCTTGTGGGTGAAAATGCAGTTGATGTTCCCCGATGGGTATGCAGCGAATCTACAGAGGGGAGCCAGTCTTGATAAATTGAAGATATTTGGTCTCAAGAGTCATGATTGGCACATATGGATTGAGCGGGTAATGCCGGTGATGTTGCGTGGCTTCATCCCTGAGGATGAATGGCTAGTACTGGCAGAACTCAGCTATTTCTTCCGTGTTCTTTGTGCGAAAGAACTATCGCCTGGCGTGCTAGAAGAAATGGAAGAGTTGGCGCCGGAGTTGATCTGCAAGTTAGAGAAGATCTTTCCACCGGGCTTCTTTAATCCAATGCAACATTTGATTTTGCATCTCCCGACCGAGGCAAGATTGGGGGGGCCCGTGCAAAATCGTTGGTGCTACCCAACTGAGAGGATGCAGAAGACGCTTCGACAAAAATGTAAAAATAAACGTAGAATTGAAGCATCGATGGCTGAGGCATTCATCACTGAGGAGGCGGCAAACTTCGTGACAGCACACTACGAAGCCAAAAATCGTCATTTGCATAATCCGAAGCCTCGGTACAATGCTGACGACCCTAAAAAGGGTGGATCCAACCTCAGCCTATTCAAAGGGAATCTCGCACCAGCCAGTGTTTCAAATCCAGTATCTTTGGATAACGAACAATGGCGGACCATTTCGTTGTATATCTTCAACAACCTGATAGAAGTGCGGCCGTACATCGAGTAAGTTCTCGGTACATAGTTTCGCAACTTCTATTTCCTTTGAACTGCTCTTATTCCTGGATATTTCATACAGTCGATACGTCGCCTTATTCTCGTATGGAGCGGTGATCCAAAAGGATTCTGTCGAAGAGTATGAGCTTCTCGCAAAGCAAGGAGGCGGCTATCCCGGTTTCATCTCTTGGTTCAAACAAACGGTAATTTCTATTAGACTTGTAGGCTAATTTGTAGGCGGCTATCCCGGTTTCATTCGCTAATTTGTGCGTAATGCAACAATCCTTTCATATTAAACTTGTAGGCTAATTCAGAGTCTATGGACGCCGAATTGAGACAAGTCGCTAATGGTTTTGACTATAAGGTCCGTTCATTTGACAAATACGACATCAACGGGTATCGCTTTCGTACCTATGGCAAAGAGCTATCTATGGCCGACCGAAAGTCTACAAATTGTTGTGTATCTGCTATCGGCGAAGGAGGTACCGAGTATTATGGGAGAGTTGAAGCAATTTATGAACTTCTATTCTATGGTGAAAACCCACCGAATGTCGTAGTCTTCAAATGTTATTGGTTTCAGCCGAAGGAGACTAGAAGGACTCATGAACATATAGGGCTAGTTGAAATCAACCAAAGCACCCATTTAGATGTTCCTGATGTCTATATTACGGCTCAACAGGCGACCCAAGTATTCTATCTACCGTGGGCCTGCCAAACTAATCCAAATCTGAAAGGTTGGGATGTCGTTTATGAAGTGCCGCCACGTGCTAGACTATCTCCCCCAAAGGAAGAGGATTATGAACCTCACATTAACCCAGACACATATGAAGGAGAATTCTTCCAAGAGACACGTCTTTCCAAAAAGCGTTTCAAGAACCGCTATACTTCACCCCAAAACATTGAAGTAGACAGCGACAGTGAATCCGACATCACCCCAGAGGAGGAACAAGAAGAGCCGGAACAAGAAGAGGTTACTGCTGCGGATGACCTGTCATTGCTTGACCGATTACGTCAAGGTGGCCTTCCACATGTTGATGCCACTGAACCCTATGAGCCCGTCATTGATTATAGTGATGATGATGATTATGCATTTATTGATGATACTGATCGAGATTATTAGTAGTGTCAGGTATTAAATTTTTTAATGTTGTACTTGATGATGATACACTTAAGTGATACACATATTATTATTCATGTCGGTCTTTTTTTTATGTTGTACTAATTTCGTTTACTGTTTGTCATGGCAGGTGTTGAAAGATGGTGGGCGCTGGTCGGGAGCGCGCCAAGGCCCCTTCTTCGTCGGCGCGTGGTCTGAGGTCTTCGATTCCAGACGCACCTCTCCGCCGAGCGTTGCTGGACAGTATGTCCACACCGCCGGGCCCTTCTTCGTCGACCGCGGTGCCCAGCAGGGGACGAGGTAGGAAGAGAGGAGGTGGGGCACGTGGTCGCGGGAGAGGAGGTAGGGTGACTGCTACGGCGCCTTCCTCGCCGCCACCCCCAGCTGTTTCACCCGAGCACGTGACTGCTAGGGTGGACTCGTCCGAGGAGGAGGCTACACGGACTCCGGTCCACGAGCCTCCGGTCCACGGGTCTTGGGCCCACGAGCCTCGGGTCGACTGGCCTTCGGCCCACGAGAGTTCGGCCCACGAGACCCCGGAGGAGCACACGTCCGGATGGGGTACCTGGCCGGATCAGCCCGAGGAGCCGAGTGGCCATGCTGATGATGGCGGGGAGCCGACTGATCTTGAGGAGGAGGGTGGCACCGTCTACCAGCGTGGTGCTACACGGCTCCCGTCCGTGCCGGCGACCCGCGAGCAGACGTGGTTGATTTTCCCTGATGGGGAGAGGTACGTAAGTGCATTTAATATTTTTGTACCTTCTGCATTCACGTTTCTTCAAATAACTAATGCGTTGGCCTTGTCATGCTGCAGGGGTTGGGACCACCATCATAGTGTCCGCCGGCCCAACTCCGTCCTTGGAGTTCTTTGCCGGCAAAACTTCCCGGGGTTTGTCACGTTGCCTGGTGAGGGTCGGCTTCCAGAGCTTGGGTTGAGCTGGGAGCACTACGTGGCTGCCCCGGCCCCGCCGGATGTCATTATCGACGGTGTCGTGTGCGACACGAGGGCAGACATGGTGATCAGGACGTTCTGGGTAATTTCTCCTTTACACATTTCAAAACTTCAACTAGCTAGTTATTAATTGTACTAATCAATATTGTCTCATTTGATTCAAGACATTCTACAGGTGTGAGGAGGGATACGAGGAGGACGCGACAAATGTTATCCAGAACGTCTGCAAGCGCCTACTCCAGAACTTACGGCACGAGGCTCGGATGCAGGCTGTTCGAGACTACTACGCCTTGCGTGGTATCAAGAAGACCAAGCCGGCGTGCCGCGATAAGTTCCTGAGTAAGGAGCAGTACATGAAGGTAATTCTTAAGGCCTTCTACTTAAGTTCCTTCATTTAGTAATTCTTAGCCGTAGCGCTCAAGTTTCTATTTTCTAACTTAGGCGCCTCCGAGATGGTGTGCGGATCGGATGGATTGTTGGGAGGTGTTGGTCGATGAGTGGTGCTCAAAAGAATGGCTAGCCCTCCACAACGAGGCCAAGGACAAATGTGCCCAAATGGAAGGTGTGCCACACCATCAAGGCAGCTCCAACTTATATCAGTTCGGGCGCAACTGGGTATGTGGTTTGCTTCATGATTCATGCAATTCATTCATCATGCTAGCTTGAGCCCTTTAATTACTAATTTTCATTGTTTCTCTCTTTCAGGCACGCTACAATAAGGCGGATAAGGTGCCAGAGGTGTACGACCTGTATGCCATGGCCCACACTGCCTCTTTCAAGAAAGTCAAGGCTTTCTCTCAGTCTGACCTCGATGATGCAAACAACTTCACCAACATCTCCTCCCACAACAAGCTCGTGAGATATAGAGATGAGGGGAAGGCGAGGAAGGGGACTTTAACCCGAGCCAGGGTCCCATTGATCCAGAGCTGGTGATGATATCTGGTGGCGGGAGGTCCCATGGCTCCATAGCCATTGGAGATGGACTTATCCGTTGTCCTAGCACTCTCCCGGAGATCAAGGCGCGCCAGTCGAGCTCCGCTCCTGAGATAAGGCCTCGTGAACGGCCAGTGCAACTCGCCATCAAGGTTAGTGATACGTACTCAGTTATCTTTCTCCATTACATTGTGTGCGCTTCCATCAATGATTACAAATGGTCATGTGAGTGGTGTTGCAGGCTGCTATACAGACTGAGAGAGATAGAACGGAGAAACTTCTGGCGGAGGCGGCGGAGAGGCAGCGGGAGATGGAGGAGAGGACGAGAAAGATGATGGAGGAGGAGAGGGCACGGAATGACATGCAGGCAAGGGCCATGTACGAGCTCCTTGTGGTAAGTTTCTTCTGCAGATTACTTGCTAGTCTTAACATTTGAGTCTCATTACTAACTAGTATGACTCTGTTGTGAAAACCAAATGTGCAGTCTGTGTGCGAGAAGTCCGGTCAGCCCGCTCCGCCGATGCCAGTGATTGCTCCTGGGAGCACGGTGAGTTTAATTTGAATGGACATTACTTGCTAGTCTTAACATTTGAGTGTCATAATGCTAACGAGACATTGGAAATGATCTTTGGTGCAGCTTAACTCCAGAAACGCATCGCACGATCCTTCTCCAGGTAGCGGCACTAGCCACCCCGCTCCTACACCTCCCTGATCACGGTAAGTTTCTCTAGTGTTTTGCTTAACAAATGCATAAAGACCTAGACTTAGCTTTATTTCCTCCAATATGCTTACCATAATGACCTAGAGTTAGCTTCTTTTCCTCCAAAATGACTTAATAAGCTTACTGACCTCATAAACCATCCATTTTACCTAAGTTAGCTCTAAAACGATATGTACTTAGCTAACTTATGTCAAAAATTGCATAATTAGCTCATAAATGACCCATTTCACCTAGGTTAACTCATAAACGACCCATTTCACCTAGGTTAACTCATAAACGACCCATTTCACCTAGGTTAGCTCATAAACGACCCATTTCACCTAGGTTACCTCATAAACGACCCATTCCACCTAGGTTAGCTCATAAACGACCCATTTCACCTAGGTTAGCTCATAAACGATCCATTTCACCTAGGTTAGCTCATAAACGATCCATTTCACCTAACTTAGCTCATAAACGATCCATTTCACCTAAGATAGCTCATAAACGATCCATTTCACCTAGGTTAGCTAATAAACGATCCATTTCACCTAAGTTAGCTCATAAACGATCCATTTCAACTAATTTAGCTCATAAATGATCCAGTTCACCTAAGTTAGCTAATAAATGGCATATACTTCTTCTTCTAGTCTTCTTCTTCTTCTTCTATTCTTTTTCTTCTAGTCTAATTCTTCTTCTAGTCTTCTTATTCTAACTTTCTTATTTGTCATTTTGCAGGTTTCGTTCACTTCACGGAAGCCAGCTTTCTATGATGGATTGCTTGTTTTTTCCTTTGATGCACTTCTTGTATTCTGCTCGCTTGCTATGATGAAACTTTGCATATTGTACTATGTATGGATCGATGGAACTATGTGCAACCTACTATGTATGTATGGATATATATGTGCTGGATATTTATTATGTTGGATATATATGTGCTGGCTCCTGTGATATATTTGCTGTGATATATTTCCTGTGATAATTGTTGGATATAAGAAAAACAGAATAAAAAGAGGCAGTGCAGGCTCTTTGCCGTCCGCCGCGGACGGCAAAGACACCTTTGCCATCGGTGGCAGACGGCAAAGGGGGCACGTGGCGCCCACCTGTGCTTCCTGAGAGATGGGCCATTTGGCAAATTTGCCTACAGTGGCGGACGGCAAAGCTAAGCTGATGGCAAAGACTTTGCCTTTGCCGTCCACCATGGCAGACAGCAAAAAACAGCGGGCGCTGACGCATTGCTGACGTCAACTGGCGGACGGCAAAGAGGCGCTCAAATTTGCCGTCCGCTGGCGGACGGCAAAGGCCGCCGTTAGCCGCCTAACGGACTAACGCCGGCGGACGTCCAGTATTTTTTCCGTCCCTCCTCTTTGCCGTCCGCCGCTGTAGGCAAAGGACTCTTTGCCGTCCGCCATAAAAAGCAGACGGCAAAGGACCTGTTTACCGTAGCCTACTTTGCCGGAGCCTTTTGCCGTCCGCGGCTGACGGCAAATGCCTTTGCCGTCCGCCGTTCGAGCCTTTGCCGTCCGCCGTGGCAGACGGCAAAATAGTTGTTTCCTGTAGTGCTTGTTTTTGTAAATATGATTAGTTCATCGTTCCTGATTCAGCCTATTATGAATAAACATGTTTGCAATGATAATTAGAGATCATAGTTGCTTATGCCATGCTTGATTAGCTATGAGTTATAATGGTTTACCTTGCGTGCCAACATGCTATTAAAATGGTTATGATGTGGTATAGTGGGGTGGTATCCTCCTTTGAATGATTTAAGTGACTCGACTTGGCACATGTTCACACATGTAGTTGAAACAAATCAACATAGCCTTCACGATATTTATGTTCATGGTGGACTATATCCTACTCATGCTTGTACTCAATGTTTATTAATTTCAATGCATGTTCATGACTGTTGTCGCTCTCTAGTTGGTCGCTTCCCAGTCTTTTGCTAGCCTTCACTTGTACTAAGCGGGAATACTGCTTGTGCATCCAATCCTTTAAACCCCAAAGTTATGCCATATGAGTCCACCATACCTACCTATATGTGGTATCTACCTGCCGTTCCAAGTAAATTTGTATGTGCCAAACTCTAAACCTTCAAATGAAATTCTGTTTTGTATGCTCGAATAGCTCATGTATCAACTAGGGTTGTCTGTATCTTCCATGCTAGGCGGGTTATTCTCAAGAGGAGTGGACTCCGCTCCTCACTCACGAGAAAATGGCTGGTCACCGGGAAGCCCAGTCCCATGCTTTATGCAAACTAAATCAAAATAATTGCAAACAAAACTCCCCTGGGACTGTTGTTAGTCGGAGGCACTCGTTGTTTCGAGCAAGCCATGGATTGATGCTTGTTGGTGGAGGGGGAGTATAAACTTTACCATTCTATTTGGGAAACGCCTATAATGTGTGTGGCATGGAAGATATCGCCATCTCTTGGTTGTTATGTTGACATTGAAAGTATGCCGCTCAAAATATTATTTATCTCTGCTTTAAAATCGAGCTCTGGCACCTCTACAAATCCCTGCTTCCCTCTGCGAAGGGCCTATCTATTTACTTTTATGTTGAGTCATCACCCTCTTATTAAAAGCACCAGCTGGAGAGCACTGCTGCCATTTGCATTCATTACTATTAATTTATATTGGGTATGACTATGACTGGATCTCTTATACCATGAATTACAAAGTCTAGTCAGTCCTTGATCTTTAAAGGTGCTCTGCATTTATGTTTTGCGGTCTCAGAAAGGGCTAGCGAGATACCATCCTGTTATATCATATTATGATTGTTTTGAGATTTATTATTATTGCTCGCTAGTTGATTATGCTATTGATATGAGTAAACATGAGACCTAAGAGTTATTGTGAATGTGGTTAGTCATAATCTTTGCTGAAAACTTGAATGCTGGCTTTACATATTTACAACAACAAGAGCAAACAGAGTTTGTAAAAGTTTTTCTTTATCACTTTCAGTTTATCAACTGAATTGCTTGAGGCCAAGCAAAGGTTTATCCTTTGGGGAGTTGATACGTCTCCGTCGTATCTACTTTTCCAAACACTTTTTCCCTTGTTTTGGACTCTAACTTGCATGGTTTGAATGGAACTAACCCGGACTGACGCTGTTTTCAGCAGACTTTCCATGGTGTTATTTATGTGCAGAAACAAAAGTTCTCGGAATGACCTGAAACTCCATGGAACATCTTTTTGGAAAATATTAAAAATACTGGAAGAAAAATCCACGTCAGCGGGCCCACACCCCGTCCATGAGGGGGGGGCGCGCCTGCCCCCTGGGCGCGCCCCCTGCCTCGTGGGCCCCCTGACGCTCCACCGACCTCAACTCCAACTCCATATATTCACTTTCGGGGAGAAAAAAATCAGAGAGAAGGATTCATCACGTTTTACGATACGAAGCCGCCGCCAAGCCCTAAAACCACTCGGGAGGGCTGATCTGGAGTCCGTTCGGGGCTCCGGAGAGGGGAATCCGTCGCCATCGTCATCATCAATCATCCTCCATCACCAATTTCATGATGCTCACCTCCGTGCGTGAGTAATTCCATCGTAGGCTTGCTGGACGGTGATGGGTTGGATGAGATCTATCATGTAATCGAGTTAGTTTTGTTAGGGTTTGATCCCTAGTATCCACTATGTTCTGAGATTGATGTTGCTATGACTTTGCTATGCTTAATGCTTGTCACTAGGGCCCGAGTGCCATGATTTCAGATCTGAACCTATTATGTTTTCATGAATATATGTGAGTTCTTGATCCTATCTTGCAAGTCTATAGTCACCTACTATGTGTTATGATCCGGCAACCCCGAAGTGACAATAATCGGGACCACTCCCGGTGATGACCGTAGTTTGAGGAGTTCATGGATTCACTATGTGTTAATGCTTTGGTCCGGTACTCTATTAAAAGGAGGCCTTAATATCCCTTAGTTTCCGTTAGGACCCCGCTGCCACGGGAGGGTAGGACAAAAGATGTCATGCAAATATTTTTCCATAAGCACGTATTACTATATTCGGAATACATGCCTACATTATATTGATGAATTGGAGCTAGTTCTGTGTCACCCTATGTTATGACTGTTACATGATGAACCGCATCCGGCATAATTCTCCATCACCGATCCAATGCCTACGAGCTTTTTATATATTGTTCTCCGCTTATTTACTTTTCCGTTGCTACTGTTACAATCACTACAAATCCCAAAAATATTACTTTTGCTACCGTTACCGTTACTTCCATATTACTTTGCTACTAAATACTTTGCTGCAGATATTAAGTTATCCAGGTGTGGTTGAATTGACAACTCAACTGCTAATACTTGAGAATATTCTTTGGCTCACCTTGTGTCGAATCAATAAATTTGGGTTGAATACTCTACCCTCGAAAAGTGTTGCGATCCCCTATACTTGTGGGTTATCACGTATCAGCACCCCCAAGCTTAACTCCTACTCGTCCTCGAGTAGGGAAGTGGTAAAAACAGAATTTTTGATGTGGAATGCTGCCTAACATGTCATTTGGACATTTGGACTTTTGGACTTTTATATTGCTCAAAGCAATAGTCTAGTTTTGACATGATAATTTATATACTCAAGCATATCAACAAGCAACCATGCCTTTCAAAATATCAACGCTAAAATAAGTTATCCCTCGCCCATCATGCTCAACCATTGATCCATTCTTCAAACACACTCGCATACTAGCTAACCCAATACTCAAGTACGATCATATTGCCTCCTAGTTGGTGCTTTTATAAGAGAAGATGGAGACTCAAATTCAAAATAAAAATTGCATAAAGTAAAAGAAAGGCCCTTCGCAGAGGGAAGTAGGGATTTGTAGAGGTGCCAGAGCTCAAAGTGAAAACTTAGAGATAAAAACATTTTGGGAGGTGTATCCATCCCACCAACGAAAACGACTTAGAGTTCCCAACACTTTCCATGCTAGATATATCATAGGCGGTTCCCAAACAGAAAATAAAGTTTATTCCTTTTTCCATCATACTTTCACTTTCCATGGCTAACCGTATCCACGGGTGTCTTTCATACCAACACTTTCCAAGGAATTTATTATTTGACAACATAAAGTAAATTCATTTTTTTATTTCGGGGCTGGGCATCCCTAATACCTTTGCCTTACTCTCATGCAGTGACAAGTGAATAAACACTCACCGTGAGAATAACATATCTAGCATGGAAAATATTAGCCACCCCTCACCACTCCGCGAGCGAAACGAACACACAAAAGAGAAGTTTATTTTGAAAATTAGAGATGGCACATGCAAATTTGCTTAGGATGGCAAAATAATACCGCATCTAGGTAGATATAGTTGAATCATGTGGCAAAACTAGTTTAATGGATTTTGGATGCACAAGTAGAGATCATACTTAGTGCAAAATGAAGGCTAGCAAAAGATTGAGAGGCGACCAACCAAGAAACGGATATTCTCATAAGCAAGCATTAAGCATAATTAATACCGAATAATGCACCACAAGTAGGATATAATTTCATTGCATGACTGTTGACTTTCGTGCTTGCATAGGGAATCACAAACCTTAACACCAATATTCTTACTAAAGCATAATTACTCATCAACATAACTCACATATCACATCATCATACCTCAAAACTATTACTAAGAATAAAGTTTATCCAATGATCTTCATGAAAGTTTTTATTATATCCTTCTTGGATATCTATCACTTTCGGACTTATTTTCATGTGTTGCTTTTCATAAGCTCAAACAAACATAAGTGAAGATCATGAGCATAATATTTCTTTCTTTCTCTCAAATTAATTTAAGTGAAGCAAGAGAGAATTTCTTGAAATTTTTACTAACTCTCAAATAAATCTAAGTGAAGTAAGAGATCATTTATTCAAAAATACTAAAGCACTCCGTCCTCAAAAAGATATAAGTGAAGCACTAGAGCAAGTCCATAGCTCAGAAAAATGTAAGTGAAGTAAAGAGAGCAATTCTAACAAGTCATGACATAATTTTGGCTCTCTCAAATAGGTGTGTCCAGCAAGGGATCAAGACTTAAAACACAAAATAAAACAATCAAAGACTCATATCATACAAGACGCTCCAAGCAAAACACATAGTATGTGATGAATAAAAATATAGCTTCGAGTAAAATACCCATGGTCGTTAGAAGAAAGAGGGGATACCACTCGGGGGCATCCCCTGGCTTAGTTGGCTGAAATTTTTTGGATAATAGCTTGGGATGCCGGGGCATCCCCAAGCTTAGGCTCTTCTACTCCTTATTCCTTCATCCGTCGTAAGATAACCCAAAATTTGAAAACTTCAATCACACAAAACTCAACAAAACCTTCGTGAGATCCGTTAGTATAAGAAAATAAATCACTACTATAAGTGTTATATCAAACCAATTCATATTTTGTTCTTGCATTATATCTACTGTATTCCAACTTTTCTATGGCAAAAACTCGTCAAAGGAAACCATAGAGCCATCAAAACAAGCACACAACGCAAACAAAACAGAATCTGTCAAAACAGAACAGTCTGTAGCAATCTGACTATTTCGAATACTTCTGTAAGTCAAAAAATTCTGAAAAATTAGGACGACCTAAGCAATATGTATATTGATCTACTGCAATAGGAATGGGTATTTTATCGCACTGTGGTTAAAAATGAGAATTATTTTCGCGAGCGCAAAAGTTTCTGTTTTTTCAGCAAGATCAAACAACTATCACCCAAGAAGATCTTAAAGGCTTTACTTGGCACAAACACTAATTAAAATATAAAAAACACAATCATAACAGTAGCATAATTGTGCTAACACTCAAAAAACAGGAAGCAAAAAGCAAAAATAAATTTTATTCATTGGGTTGCCTCCCAACAAGCGCTATAGTTTTACGCCCTTAGCTAGGCATAAAGCAAGGATCTAAGTTTTGTCATCCTTGTTTCGAGATCCATAAGATGCCCTCATGATTGATTCATATGGTGGCCTAATTCTTGTTCTAGGGAAGTGTTCCATACCCTTCCTCAAAGGAAATTGGAACTTGATATTGCCTTCTTTCATATCAATCACGACACCGGTAGTGCGTAGAAATGGTCTACCAAGGATAATTGGACAAGACGGATTGCAATCAATATCAAGAACAATAAGATCTATGGGCACATAATTCCTATTTGCAAGAATAAGAACATCATTAATTCTTCCCATAGGTTTTTAATAGTAGAATCCGCGAAGTGCAAATTCAAAGAACATGATTCAATATCGGTAAGACCAAGCACATCACATAAAGATTTCGGAATTGTAGAAACACTAGCGCCCAAGTCACACAAAGCAAAACATTCATAATTTTTAATATTGACTTTGATAGTAGATTCCCATTCATCATGTAATTTTCTAGGAATTGAAACTTCTAATTCCAATGTTTCTTCAAAAGCTTTCATCATAGCATCAACAATATGTTTAGTAAAAGCTTTATTTTGATCATAAGCATGGGGTGAATTTATCATGGATTGCAACAAAGAAATACAATCAATCAAAGAGAAACTATCATAATTAAAGTCTTTGTAATCCAAAAGAGTGGGAACATCACTAGCTAAAGTTTTGACCTCTTCAAACCCACTTTTATCAATTTTCTCAACAAGATTTTCACCCTCCGAAATATCGGGACGCCTTCTAGCTAAAGTTGACTCTTCTCCAGTCCCTTTTTCATCAATCTTAACTTTACTAAACAAGGAATCAATATAAGAAACACCAATCATTTTAAGATCTTCATCAATTCTATCCTATAACGAGATTGGTTTAGCGGCCATTTAATTCACTAGAGTAGCTTGTGCATCGGATATTTTTCCTAGCAAACTTTGAGCAAAAGCATACTTAGATTGGAGATTGGAAACTTCACTACTAATATCATGAAGTTGTTTTGTGATAGCATCCAGCACAACGGAGTGCTCCTTAAGTTCTTCGGTAAAATACTTATTATGCTTAAATTGTGTAGTCATATATTCCTTAGTACTTTTCTCAATTTCAAGCAAAATATTGGGGTAAGGAATATCATAATACTTTCTTTGAGGCATCATGACCACGCAAACAAGAGCGCACACAAAAACAAATCCGGCAAGAAAACGGCGAACGAAAAGAAAGAGGAGAGAATAAAACGGCAAATTTTTGTGAAGTGAGGGAGAGGAAAACGAGAGGCAAATGGAAAATAATGTAAATTGCGAGGAGATGAGATTTGTGATTAGGAACCTGGTATATGTTGAAGATCCTCCCCGGCAACGGCGCCAGAAATGGCACGTGGCCGGGAGACTATCTTGACTTGATCCTCCCCGGCAACGGCGCCAGAAATTCCTTTTGATGTCGCTTGAAGCTACGTCGGTATTTCCTCAAAGTGGAAGGGATGATGCAGCACAACGGTGGTAGGTATTTCCATGAGATATGAAACCAAGGGTATCGAACCAGTAGGATAACCAAGCAACACAACGTAAACAGCCCATGCACACAAATAACAAATACTCGCAACCCGACGTGTTAAAGGGGTTGTCAATCCCTTTCCGGTAACGGCGCCAGAAATTGGCACGTGGACAGGAGAAAGTTGTAAATATTGATAGATCGAACGCCAAATAAAATAAATTGCAGAAAGGTATTTTTGGATTTTTGGTTTAATAGATTTGAGAATAAAAGCAAAGGAAAATAGATCGCAAAGGAAAATAATATGAGAAAGAGACCCGGGGGTCGTAGGCTTCACTAGTGGCTTCTCTCGAGAAAAATAGGAAACGGTGGGTGAACAAATTACTGTTGCGCAATTGATAGAACTCCAAATAAGCATGAGGATATCCAGGCAATGATCACTATATAGGCATCACGTCCAAGATTAGTAGACCGACTCCTGCCTGCATCTACTACTATTACTCCACACATCGACCGCTATCCAGCATGCATCTAGTGTATTAAGTTCATGGAGAAACGCAGTAATGCAATAAGAACGATGACACGATGTAGACAAGATCTATCTATGTAGAGATAGACCCCATCATTTTATCCTTAGTAGGAACGATACATACGTTTCGGTTCCCCTTCTATCACTGGGATCAAGCACCGTAAGATCGAACCCACTACAAAGCACCTCTTCCCATTGTAAGATAAATAGATCAAGTTGGCCCAACAAAACCCAAATATTGGAGAAGAAATACGAGGCTATAAGCAATCATGCATAAAAGAGATCAAAGAAACTCAAATACATTCATCGATATAAAAAGATAGATCTGATCATAAACTCAAAGTTCATCGATCCCAACAAACACACCGCAAAGAGTTACATCATATGGATCTCCAAGAGACCATTGTATTGAGAATCAAGAGAGAGAGAGAGGAAGCCATCTAGCTACTAACTACGGACCCGAAGGTCTACAAAGAACTACTCACGCATCATCAGAGAGGCACCAATGGAGGTGGTGAACCCCATCAGAGATGGTTTCTAGATTGGATCTGGTGGTTCTGGACTCTGCGGCGGCTGGATGAATATTTCGTCGACTCCCCTATGGTTTTGGGAATATTGGGGTATTTATAGAGCAAAGAGGGAGTCCGGGGGGGCACCCGAGGTGGGCACAACCCACCAGGGCACGCCTGGGCCTCCTGGCGCGCCCTGGTGGGTTGTGCTCTCCTCGGAGCACCCCCCAGGCGCAGCCAGGGCCCATTATGTTCCTTCTGGTCCAGAAAAATCTCCGTAAAGTTTCGTTGCGTTTGGACTCCGTTTGATATTGATTTCCTACGATGTAAAAAACATGCAGAAAACAGCAACTGGCACTTGGCACTATGTCAATAGGTTAGTACCAAAAAAGATATGAAACGACTATAAAATGATTATAAAACATCCAAGATTGATAATATAACAGAATGGATCAATAAAAAATTATAGATACGTTGGAGACGTGTCATCGAGCACATTTGGTTAGGTGGCCAATCATGGCGCGACACAAGATCCAGATCTAGTGGTTCAAGCGCACGGAGGTGTGGTAGGTGTGCTTCACCAAGCGTCGGGCCGGGTTGTTCATGCAGGTGGGAGAGCTGGCCGTGTTGTGTGGCTCCTAGGTGTCTGTCGCTGCATTCTCCACAGGCATCAAGGCTTTATTTTGAAGCCAGAACCATAGAAATGTTGTTCAATGGTATTTTTATTGCGTATAAAAATTATATATACAAAAGTTAAAAGGAATAATACAAAGAGAGAACATTTTGAAAAAATCTAAAACTTTGTGGGAATGATGATCATAAACAAATGTTAGAGATGCTTGGAAATTTTCATGGTGAAATGATATCCGAGGAGCTCTATACAAAAAAGACAAAATTACTCAAAATGTACGTGCATTGTTGATCGAAATTTGTAATCTTATCTCTTTGTACAGCTCTCCTCGCATGTCATTTGACCACCAAACTTTGCAAGCCTCTCTAACATTTGTTGATGATCATTGACACAAAGTTTCTATTTTTTCGAAATGTTTTGATATGTTTTCTTGCGTGGGTGCACCATGGTGGGGTTAAGCAACTACTTTCCCTAATACAAAAGAAAGCATGAGGCTCAACCAATTCAAGTTCTAGGGGAATCCATTGTGTTAAATAATGGTTTTAGCTGAGATGAAGATCAATCCAGTTCTTGAATTCTGTGACAGGTCTGCTCTTAATTCTATAATATATTAGTAGTAAGTTATTCTTCAGGAGAAGTCTCTAGGAAGTGACACTGGGTGATCTATTCTTGATTGAATTTATTCGTATCCAGATATTCCAGTATCCCTGATAATAGTAAGAGACAAGTTACAGGGTAGAGTAATCCTGGTCAAAAGGACATCATCAAACATACATAGGCCTCTGTTTCTGGAGAAGCAATCGGGCTCCCAGAAGGCTAGAGCAAACATGTAGTCCCAGAAAAGTTGTAGTGTAGTCTCTTGAGAGCTCACAGTTATAGGAAGGAACATGATTTTGTTCCTATAAAGCAAATTTCTTGAATTAAGTCAGTCATGCAATAGAATCCATAAGAAATTTTTAGTTCCGAGGAAGCGAGCACTCACGGTCTAGGAGATCATGATTAAGGACCTTGTACATCTGGATAGACTAGCCAATTGTGCATGCGTTGCAACGGGTATATACTCTACTGGTTCACTATCAATCTTATCGAACATATACCTTACATCAATTTTCATACCATTTAATTTGGTGAGAGTATGGGTAGGAGAAGGCAATAATTTTTTTTGATTTAGTTGAGATTTTGGTAAGGTTGATTTGATTTGATTTGATTGAATTAATACAGGACGGGTTTTAGGAAAGTATCTATTTGATTTAGATTATTCCAATTAATATATTTTTTTGTGCGGTATCAATTGGGGTTAGCATAAAACCAACAGGAAACCAAAGGGGGGATGACAACGTGGGAGAAAAAAATCGGGTCGGAGGTGGAGGTGACAGAACGAACTCCCCTTCAACAACTTTTTTATTTTGTGTCGCATCAGTTTTTTTAACACAGTACAGACGCAAGCACTCATATAAACGCGCACCTCCGAGAGACTGAGCCGGCATATCATCTTGAGATTTTACGAAGTCACCGTGAGCCGGCATATCATCTTGAGATTTTACGAAGTCACCGTAGGCGCCTCGTAGTCGACATGAACGTCTCCTCCCACTGAAAGCGCATGGCCGGAAATTCTGAAATAAATTCAGAATATATGCGAGCACCAGGATTTGAACCCTGGTGGACTTGTGATACTACTGTCCACCTAACCATCTCAACCACAGGTTGATTCGATGTGCCGCATCAGTTGGGTTTAACAAAAACAGATAGGAAAGCAAAGGGGGGAGAGCAACGTAGAAGTGAGAGAATCGGGTAGGAGGTGGAGGCGACGGAACGAACTCCTCTTCAATAATTGTTTTTATTATTATTTTGTGCGGCAACAGTTGGGGTTAGAAAAAAACCAGCAAGAAACCAAAGGGTGGAGGGGATCATGGGAGGAAAAAACCGGGTGGGAGGGGGCGACGGAACAAACTCCCTTGTAATAGTAGAGATGAATAACTAGGTGCTTTCCATGGGTATGCCCATTTATCAGATTTCACATTGAGTTGGTACTGTTGGAGCAATAACATCAATTTTTGTTATTGCCGGTAGACTTGTGTGACAAAGACTTCTTCTTGAATAGCAGAAGAGAACAACTCAGGAAATTTATCTTTGAGGATGGTCCCTCTCCAATTATTTTGCCATAACATGACAGTGCTACTTTGCCATCTCTTGTTATATGCATCATGCACCTAGGTGTGATCTGGATGTTCAATCTGGATGCATGTATGCAATCGCGTTGTTCCGGTGCTCCATTTATAACAATATAAAAAGTGATTCATCACCTCGGTTTGTTTTCACATAGCCAAACATTTAGCATACTGTAATTGTTTTAATATACTTCAAAGTGTTCACCTAGACAAATAGGAAATAATTAATGGGAAATATCGCGCTAACATATACATTAGGGTGATTGATGTGCCGAGCGTGTAGATGTGCCGCCATGTATGCCATTTTTTTATGGTAATCGGAGGCACGCATATTTATATTTTGTCTTGTAACAAATGTGCCCTGGAAAAAGATGAAGTATTTCCCAACTACATTGTTTTTTCTAGAATCCCATATGTACATTGTTTGGAACGCTAGCTTTTGTGCGGCAAACAATATATACATGGACATTTCGTTGTCACCTCCCGATCGATTCCACCGCGTGCGAAGGAATAGTTACTAATGTACGTCACGGAGTATGTAGTTATCCTTCTCTTTTTTTGGCTATTTTTTTTAAATAATACATTTTTTATTAAATTTCATAAATATTACTCCGTAATTATAATTTTTTTTAAATATTACCCAGTGGATCTACTGCTGACCGATTGGATCTAGTCGGCCTACTGCTGGCCGATTGGATCCAGTTGGCCCACTGCTGGCCGATTGGATTCAGTCGGCGCACTGCTGGCCGCTTGGCCCAATCGGCCCACTGCTGGCCAATTGGCCCCAGTCGGCCCACTACTGGCTGATTGGCACCTAGTCTGCTTCCTCTAGGCCGACAGGTGCATGCACCCATTTATCTGTTGAATAGGTATTTGAAAAATGTTGAAGAAGTATTTGAAAAAATGTTGATCATGCATATAAAAATGTTAATCAAGCATTTGAAAAAATTATTGAACAAATATTTGAAAACTGTTGAATAGGTATTTGAAAAATGTTGAAAAAGTATTTTAGAAAATGTTGATCATGTGTATAAAAATATTGAACAACATTTGCAAAAAATGTTGAACAAGTATTTGAAAAAATATTAATCATGTATATAAAAATGTTGAACAAATATTTGTAAATATGTTGATCATGTATATAAAAATGTTGAACAAGTATTCGAAAATATGTTGAACAAGTACTTAAAAAAACTTGAACAAGTATTTGAAAAAAAATGTTGAATATCTGGAAGCTGGTGGGGTGGTTAGCTGCGCTGGGGATCGATGCCTGGTCTCCATGGCAATCACCAGCGCAGCTAACCACCCTATCAGCTTCCAGTTAATGGTTAGAAAAG
The DNA here is from genome assembly GCF_018294505.1 of Triticum aestivum. Taxonomy (NCBI): domain Eukaryota; kingdom Viridiplantae; phylum Streptophyta; class Magnoliopsida; order Poales; family Poaceae; genus Triticum; species Triticum aestivum. The sequence continues at coordinate 615,104,811 of NC_057802.1, read as the reverse complement.
GGATCGCGATCAACTAGAGGTGACTGAGCTGGTCTTCTCCATTATTTCTTTCTTTTTTCTTTTCTTTCTATATTATTTTTTCAAATACTTGTTCAATTTTTGTAATACTAGTTCAAAAAAATTAAATACTTTTTCAATTTTTTTCAAATACCTGTTCAACATTTTTATATACATGATCAACATTTTTACATATACTTGTTCAACATTTTTATATAGATGATCAATATTATTTTAAATATTTGTTCAACATTTTTTTAAATACTTGTTCAACATTTTTTGCAAATGCTTGATTAACATTTTTATATACATGATCAACATTTTTGAAATACTTCTTCAATATTTTTCAAATACCGATTCAACAGTTTTCAAATATTTGTTCAACGTTTTTCAAATACGTGTTCAACATTTTTTTAAATACTTGATTAACATTTTTATAGGCATGATCAACATTTTTTAAATACTTATTCAACAGATAAATGGGTGCATGCACCTGTCAGCCTAGAGAAACCAGACTGGGTGCCAATCGGCCAGCAGTGGGCCGACTGGATCCAATCGGTTAGCAGTAGGCTGACTGCGTAATATTTAAAAAAAATAAATTACAGCGTAATATTTCTGAAATTTAATTTAAAAATGTATTATTTAAAAAAATTAGCATCTTTTTTTGCATGGTTACGTAATTATCCTTTTTTGAGGAACGCTTGCTTTTAATCCTCAAAAAGAAAAAGGAACGCTTGCTTTTGTGCGTCAAACAAATTTTTGTTGTCACGTCCCGATCGATTCAGCTCAGCGCATAAAAAAATAAAAAGAAAAGGAACGCTTGCTTTTGGGGTGCGAAGGAATAGTTTCTAAATAATACGGTGTATGTAGTTATCCTTTGACGCGTGAGTTTAATGTATACAGCTCAGCGCATACCGAATCGTATCTCATTGCCTATCACGAGTTTTAATGTACGTAGCCCAGCGAAGCGATTCCTCTCCTATATAAACCCCTCGACCCCGAGACGAAGCCACACCCACAGCCACTCCTCTTCCTCCCTTTCTCTGAGCCTAGCCACCGAGCAAGCGAGCAATGGCGCCGCCCAACCGGAGAGGTGGCAGCGGCCGGAAGAAGACCGTCATCCGCCGGATCGAGCAGAAGGATGCCCGGCACATCAGCTACTCCAAGCGCCGCAGGGGGTTCTTCACCAAGGCCAGCGATCTGGCGGTCCTCACCGGCGCCCAGGTGGCCGCCCTCGCCTTCTCGCCCGGCGGCAACGTCTTCTCCTTCGGCCACCCCTCCATCGACTCCGTCGTGGAACGTTTCCTGCCGGCGGAGGGTGCGGGGGTTGGCGCGAGGGAGGTGAGCACGGCCGACGACCGCTTGCTGGCGGGAGAGAGCGCGGGGGAGGGCGCGGCGGAGGGCGCTGCCGACGAAGACAAGAAGCTGCAGAAGCTGCACGAGGAGTTCGACGAGCTACGCACGGAGCTGGTCGACGTGAAGAAGCGGGCCAAGCGCAACGAGGAGGCCATGGCCAAGGAGCGCGCCGCGGGCGACCAGATTGCGGCTTGGTTCGACCCCAAGGCGCGCGACATGGGGGACGGGGACATGGCGGCCTTCTTTGCCGCCCTGATGCAGGTCAAGGACGTCGTCTCCGACCGCGCCAACCAGGTTCTCCTCGAGGCGTTTCAGTTCGACGTGAGCCGCATGGCGGAGGTGGCCCCGCCGCCGCCGCCCCAGATCTTCGGTGGCAGCATGTTCGAGTTCGGTAGCAGCAGCGGCAGCGCCAACGACGGGACGGACTTCCAGTTTCTGGTGCCTCCGCCACAGGAGCAGGGGTTCCAGGCCGGGATGGATATGCAGCAGATGGTGATGCCTCTGCCGCCGGGGTTGGCCGGCGGGCTGGATATGGAGCAGCAGATGCAGATGACGATTCCTCCGCCGCCGGGGCTGGCCGCCGGGATGGATATGGAGCAGATGCAGATGACGATGCCTAAGCCGCCGGGGTTCGACGCAGGGATAGAGATGGAGATAGACCAATGGCTTAATGTGATGCTGCCGCCTCCGGAGTTCCCTGCCGGGATGGAGACGGTGCAGCAGGGGCTCCATCAACCGAACGCCGGCTTCCCGTACTGAGATCCAAACCCAGTCAGAGTCCGAGTCCAGTGCATCTTCTATTTGAGTCTCGGCGTCAATCTCTTTTTTGTTTTGAAATGTAGTCGTCGCGTCAATCTTTGGTATATGCTGTGCGTCTACCCTGGATTTGGACGAAATTAAATATTTCATCAATATTTTTATTTGGTCATTTCCTTTCCTTACCATGCATATCATAATTAATGGGCTGTAATCTGTATTGCACCGATATGATGCTGGCTGGAATTTAATGAAAATACAAAGGTCCATCTGTGCTGGATACATCTATGTATTAATTACTGCGTATATTATTACTAAAACAAGGGACAAAGGAGCCATCACATGCATTCACATCATCTACAATTTTGACAACGTTTATCATGTTTTTTAAGCGGCTGGGATTTAAAAGATTCAAAGGTTACATACAACTATATTTTGTACAAACAATTCAAGTCAGAGGAGGTACATGCCATATGACATATGTATATGCAAACAAGAATACACGTGCAAACCTCGCGGCAGGCGTGGTGAGCAATCTTCAAATCATTCAAATTATAAAGAATACACGTGCAAAAACCGTTTGGGACATGTTTTAGCAAATTCAAAATTCGTATAGAATACACGTGCAAAAAGTAAAAAAAAAACAGAATACACTTACAAATATGTGAAGCATCCCGACTAAAAAAAACATGCCGAGAATCACGTGACACATATTCATACCGACCTGGACACACACCGCAAATAGATACGGACATGCAACATGAAACTCTCGCCCGTAGCACGGCCGCCGATAAAAACACACTGCATGAACCAAGACGCCCAAACGTCTAAGACAGCTACAGTGCAGCATGCCTAAAAAATTATACAGGCCCGTGATGCTTGCACGTATGAAAGTCAACTAGGAGTACTATGGAGGGAGTACTGTATGTGTATAAAAGTTAGTCAAACATTGAAGAGTTTGACTTGAGACAAAGCTCATATTCAGAGTAAAAAGAAATGGAGGGAGTACATAATTTTGCATGAGGTCTATAGAAACTCCGGAAGGTCAACCGTAATAGGAAGGCAGCATTACCCAAGAAAAAAACTCCAGAGAAAAAAACATTCGCCAACTACATAGCGAAACGGCCACAAAGATCGACAAAACTGTCAGAGGGGCAGATGCAAAGATCGTCAACCAATCATAAACATAAAAAATCCAACAAATATGTCAATTTATGATAATAATTATATACATGCAGTTTTATCAAGCTGTGGATAAAGATAATATGAGTTTTTTTATCTTTTGTAAAGTACATCATAGATAAATCTTTTATGATGAGGATAAAGAAAATGATTCACTCGTGTATATATATAAAGTATCATATACTGAATATTTTTTCATAAATCTGATTGTGTTTTTAGAAAGCTGCACATTCTGGCTACAATGTTTCTTCTATAATTTTTATGTATATTATTGACTAATGCAGAAAAATTAAATAGGATAACATTCTATAGACAAACTACTGTAAGAGAAAACAACGACATGTGCACCACCAGAGAATAACAAGTTATGACGAGGGTGAGTGAGAGAACATTTCACAAATCTTGGCAACACTCAATGATAGTTACATTGATTTACATTGGAAGGCGAGATAGTGAATTGGAGTAATATGAGAAGACATCGAGCATATGGATCAGGTATGATATGGTATAAGAAATAAATGTTTAGATTTTCTCTAAAATTCCAAAAAATCTTTGTAAACAAAATCAAGGGATGAGAAGGACTGGAAGATCGAAAGCTGAAGAATAGTACGGGAGATACTTGTTTTGCATTATCGGGCGCATACCACGATCGCTTTTGTCCTTCACCATCACACATCATTGTAGTTGCCAGCAACTTAATACAAAAAGGAATTGAATTTGCGCCAAAATCTAATAATATTTTCCCGAGATGTAAATGTTGTTCATATTATCTATATCAAGATGAATGCAACAACAAATAATAAATATAAAATCAAGATGCGCAAATGCGCAGGTCTCACTGGTAGGTATAGATATTATACAAATATCTATGCACAATCTTTCGTGTTCTTCTGTTACTCATTATCTTTCCTTTTTAGGGGAATCATAATCTTACCTGTTAATTCGTTCTTATTCACCCAAATATGGTCCTTTGGACCATACAAACGTTAGGCCCAACATGACATCCGACAGCACAAGAACATTATTGCCTAACAAACAGCCAGTGAACCATGCCAATGGAACAACTCATATTTGACTCCCCCTGTCTCGCTAAGTAGGTACATGTACCCTTTGGATCGCTCATCCTTACCCAATCGGTCATTTAGTGACCTCCCTTTTACTGTAAGAATTGGAATGTCCTTTGCCATGTGTTGGCTAATCTACCATATCATTGAATTAACTATCCTCTCATGTCCTGGTGCACACAAATTTTGTCTCACACAAACTAGTTGTCATTTCTGCACTTGGAATGTACTACGTGGCCAAGGCCAACCTCCTAAGTGTGCCAATGACCTCTTCGAATTAATCTCTACAAATCCTCGCGCTACCTTCATACAAGAAACAAAACTTACCTTCTTAGAAGCTAAAAATTGTCCTTTTTACCAGCTTGACTACATATTACTGACATGAGGATATGGCGCAAGATCAACGATAGCATAGAGAAAAAATTGATAGTTCTATCATGCGATTAGCCCTCACATCACTCTCTGCATGCCATTCAAGGGCGATTAGGATTTTGCATTCCGGTACACTTCTCCAACCCTCTTCTTCTCGTCGGCACGAGGGCATCCACCGGAAGAGCCTATGTGGCCGCCAGTGAGGGTGGCAGGGAGGCCTCGTTTGCTCCCCTGGTTGGGTGGAGGTTCTATGCATGACGAGGCGGTGGCCTCGGGGTGGGTGGGGGCGGGGCTACTCTCACGTTTGTCGTATTCAAGTCTCAACTTCATGGAAGAAAGGTGAAATATTCCCATGTTTACTTAACGACTTCAATTCATTATGATATATAATTAGATAAGCATGAGCAACTCTTCAACCTTTTAATGTTTGGGCCGGATGCATATATTAATAGCAAAATAATAGCTACATAAAAGAAAAGGCCATGACAAGGAATAAATAATCACATATATCTGCACATTCAATCAAAGAAATTTATAGAATCTTACACCAATATTATGCATCACATGAAATTGGTTCTCACCCGACGCGGTAGCATTGCTTCATGCTTATCAACCTACAAACTAAAAGGACCGCCATGAATAATTGACTAATGGATACCCTAATGTGAAATATAATAACACATTATTTCCAACTAGCACATGCGCCCATGCGTTGCAACGGGTGAGAAATTAGTGTGTTTTCAAATTTCGCGAGAAATGTTAGATGTTGCTCATTTCACAAAATCCACTTTGTGTGCCACTGTGTGACTTCTTTTTATCCAACTCTAATAAACGTCATAAATAAGGTTACTCTCATCTCCAACAACTTGTGAAAGTAATGTTATTTTCGCCATCCCTAGGCTACCATATAGTTCCACTAAAAGGAATAAAAATAGCTAGATTCAAGAATGAAGGGAAAACTTTGTCAAACTTGCACACTTGTGTTACATTATCTTTCTTTGAGCAACTTAATTTTACTTGACTGAGATGTATATGACACCTTGAAAAACTACGGCTCCTATGGAAATGTGAAAAAAAAAAACTTAATTTGTATGTAGGAATCCTTTGTCAAACTTGGAGAATGTATAATTATTTTACTTTCTTTCAGCAACTTTACCTAACATATCTGCTAGCATAAACATAGATAAGTAACATGTCTGTATCAAAATATAGAAAAATTTTGAAGGTAAGATATGCTTGACAACGTCTGTGCTTCAATACGGAGAAAACGTCAGTCAAAATGAATTAGGGTTGGCCGGCTCAAGGAGCCATGTAGTCGTAATGAATCAGTTGTTGACCAAATCGAAGAACCATATCGCGGGACAAACATTGCTGATGATAAAAATGATGGATCAATTGATGGTACGGTTCTTTGGGACGCAAGTTCAGGCATGGCTTTGAAGAAAATAAATTTCAAATTCGATAATTATCTTTCGACCTCAATGAACATGTACATACACATGCATTTGGGTGGAACACAAACGTGCCCAATTAAGCCATGCAAGTCATACAGCATATATAACAGTAATCATTCTAAGAGCACCTAGAAAAAATTCTTTTGCCAACCGAAGCGATCACACAATTACTTAGGTAAACATCCAAAATCACGTAGATGCACCCTATTATCTAGTTCAATTTTGATAAACATACAAAATCACAAAGAAGTTCAATATGAACACCCTCGAGTAACAAGCATAGGAAAAAGGAAAAGAAAATTAAGAAGAAGGGGCATTGTTGTTGGTGCCTTGGTGGTGGTATTCAAGTGCACACTCGAGTCGACGTGGTGTAGTTGTTGGCGCGTGGCGGTGTCGGACGAGTACGGACCGACACAGATGCATGGAGTAGGTACGGTGACACGGATGGATGGTTATCGACCAGAAAATTGCCGAGATCATATTGGTAGAAATAAAATTTTCTTACATGACCGCCAGTTCTTAGATCATCACGTGAATTTACAACCGATGCTTATACCCATATTTTCATGGAGATCCTTAAGCTATGGGTTCTTAGGGCCTGTTCGGCAGCTCCCCAACTCCCAGCTTCCCCGAATCCAGGAGCAGAGCTGGCCCGAACACCCTGGCTCCACGAAGCTAGCTTCTGGGATGTGTGGCCTGGGTATGTGCAAAAACCGGGAGCTGCTCATTTGAAGATCCCAGAAAACGCAAAAGCTGGAGTTCACTTTTATTACGAGGATGTGCCACCGCCAAGTGACATACATGTTCGATAGATAGGCTGGAGAAGTCTCGATACATCTCGATCCCCATTCTCCTCCTCCCGTATCCCCACCGGCTAGTCCAACCCTAGCCGCCGGACATCCCGCCGCCGCATCCTCGCCGGTCAACTTCGTCCGGCAACCTCGACCCCACCCCGAAGAAGTTCTCGTCCTCGAGCAGCCCTTCTTCGTCACGCTCGCGACTCCTTCAAGCTCGCCCCATTCCGCCCCCACCTGACAGCAGCCGGCACCCCCGCCGTCTGCGACGCTGCTCCTCTGCCTCGCCCTCGCCGCTCGAGAAGCTCAAGGTGAGCTCGTGCAGATGTGCAACCTCACCACTCTCCATTCAGTTTATTTTACATTGAGTTATAGGCCATTTGGTCCAGATTTTTGGATGTCCAGATGCACAATCTTTTGTAAATGAGATGAACTTTTCTGAATGAGAGCATACATATTTGTAGACGAGAGATATAATTTGGTTCACATTTATAGATGTACAAATTTATAGATGAGAGCTATGATTTTTAGATTTATAAATGAAATAGGCCCTGTACAGAATTATAGATGAAATAGACTCTGTATATGTTTATAAATGAGATATTCCATATACATACGTACAGATTTATAGATGAAATAGTCTCTGTATATGTTTATAAATGAGAGCATACAGTTATTTTTATGACATGAATCTTTATTTTTATAAATAGGGATTGACTATTCGTCACCCTGGTTGAGGAATAGTTATTCTTCACCCCCTTTATTTTACCATCAATACACCATAATTTTACGTTTCGTAAGTTTTGTCTTATTTCTGACGTAAAAAGAGACCGTAAAAAAATACAATCGTCGTAAAAAATATTTTATGTTATATAAAATTACAAACGTAAAAACATAGTGTAAAATACACATAAACTGCAAAATTTCTTGTCTTATGCCCTATATTTTTATTTTTCATGCCAAATTTTACGTAGTGAATCAATAAGAATGTAACTATTTGAATTCCAAACGTAATTTAATTATGAAATGATCGTAAGATTACCTCGGGTGAAGAATAACTTATTCTGCACCCTGGGTGATGAATAGTAACAATATATATATATATATATATATATATATATATATATATATATATATATATATATATGTGTAGTATGTAGTATATAACAATGATTAGGTAGTTACAAATATTTCCTACAAGCAGTGGTAGTTACCACCACTTGCGTTTTGTATGTTGTATGTAGTATCTGTCGAAACCGAGAGTATGTATGTGTAGTATGTAGTATATAACAATGATTAGGTAGTATATATACTAATTTTTAGGTAGTATATACCATTTTTTGAGTATGCTCTTTTTTACGTACAAATATGTACGTATTTCACAAATATAACAAAAACTATGGGCTCATATGCAATTTTTCATGTAACTTGCTTTGAAATAGCTTAGATATAGTATATGAACATATTTAAAATAACAAAAGTATATATAGTACCATATGGTAGTATATGAGACATGTGGGGTAACTACCACCGGATGGTAGGATGGATTTTCCCTATATATATATATATATATATATATATATATATATATATATATATATATATATATATATATATATATATATATATGAGAGCATACAATTTTATTAGCACACTCAAAGTGACATGGACTTTTATATAGAGTTGTTAAATGGTTGCCGAATGGAGTATTGAAAACACTCGGATTATCACCGAGTTGTTTGTCAAGCAAGTGAGAGCCGGAAATAAGCCAAATACTCACTTGACCTCCAATGCATATGATGAGGTGGTGAGGCAATTCAAAATAAGAACAGGGTTGGAGTACACGAATGATCAATTGAAGAACAAATGGGACAAACTGAGAGGTGAATATGGTGTATTCAAGAAACTTAAGTTGAAGGAGACAGGAGCGGGATGGGACACAGAGCGCAACACTGTGAAACAAGATGCTGAGTGGTGGAAGAAGGCAAAGATAGTGAGTTTTCATCCTCATGTTGTGCATACCATATCTTTCTTCATATTACATCTTGTTGACAAAGGTTATCTTGTTTGTATATTTACAGGACGTTCCAGGTTGTTACAAGTTCAGGAAGCATGGACTTCGCAATGAAGAGAACTTGCGCATCATGTTTGAAGACATCACATGTGACGGTTCCGATCATTGGAATCCGACTTCTGGCATCCCCCTACTTCTACTACACTAATATCAAGTGCCATAAATCTTGAGCAAATAGAAGATGTTGATCTGTTGGAGGATCCCGAAGAGGCACCATCTCCTATTACACCAAAGGTTAATAAGAGGCATGGCAAGATCATTTGTGACACAAACAAGAAACCCGAGACCGCACAAGTGATGCAGGAGCAGATTACAATGATCGGGGACATTTGTAAGGAATCACACTCGTCATTTCAGTCGTTCTTTAAGCACGATGACACCACCTCTGTTGCATCTGTTATGAAGGAAGCAATTGCTTGTGGTGCAATAGAAGGCAGCGATGAGCACTTCATTGCCTCTGAGCTTTTCATCAAGAGAGAGCAAAGGGAGATGTTTCTGAGCATGAGTGTTCACACTCGTTTGGGTTGGCTAAAGAGGAAGTTCAACGTCAAGTACGGGAACTAGTAGTTCCCAGTTTATGCCATATGTGTGATGGTTGCTTATGTCCTATGCTACCGAACCATTTTATTTACTATGTCAGTGGTTGAACAAATTGTTTCCTATATGGCTTGTAATAACTGGTTGGATAATATTTATGTATGAAGTGGAGTTTCGTCTTCATATTTCTTGTTCTCCATGCTAACCATTGTTTGTTAACTCATTGGCTTTGTATGTGCAGATGTCATCTGACAGTGAAAGTGACGATGAAAACTATTATGAAATGAAGAAAAGAATGATTCGTGCCCATGCACAAGAAATGAACATTATGTATCTGAGTGCATCAACCATATTTGGGAAGTATTGTGACAATTGGGTGATGAAGGCCAATCCTAGGACATCTATCTTGAGTGGATTTGGATGGTTGCAAGAGACTATCGGTACACCCGGAGAGACATTCACCATGCTGAGAATGAAGGCGATGGTATTCTTTGAACTTCATGACTTGTTGAAGGATAAGTATGGGCTCGGCCATTCCCCGTTTGTTAGTAGTTATGAGTCTCTTGCTATGTTCCTTTGGACCTTGGGTGGGTGTGAATCAAATAGAAGAACCCAAAACCGTTTCAAACATTCCGCAGATACAATCCACCGCAAATTCCATGAGGTACTACTTTGTGTCGTGAAGATGTCTGCTGACTACATCAAGCCTAAGGACGCAAATTTTAGGACCATACATCCAAGGATTCTGAATGACAGAAGGTCTTATCCACACTTGAAAGACTGCATTGGTGCAATAGATGGGACTCACATTAGGGCTTCTATTCATGAGGCCGGACAAGTGAGGTACATCGGAAGAACTGAGCAATAACTCAGAATGTGATGGCAATATGTGACTTTGATATGCATTTCACTTATGCTTCTATTGGTCAACCTGGTTCTATGCATGACACAACTGTGCTATATACCGCAATGCATATGGACAAGGCTACCTTTCCCCATCCGCCAAAAGGTGAGCTTTTTTACTTGTTGCAAGTTATCTCATATATCCAACAACTTACATTCATTACTCTCTATGTTATTTAGGCAAGTACTACCTTGTAGACGCTGGCTATCCTAATAGAATTGGATATCTTGCACCCTACAAAGAAGAAAGGTATCATGTCCCTGACTTTCAAAGAGGTGCACCACCGAATACTCCTAAGGAGAAGTTGAACAAGATCCATTCATCCAAACGCAATTGCATAGAGAGAACCTTTGGAGTTTGGAAGATGAAATGGCAAATACTTTTGAAGATGCCAAGCTACTCAATTGAAACCCAAAAGATGATAGTTGCTGCTACTATGGCATTGCACAACTATGTTCGCTTCCATGACAAATCAGATCTCCACTTTGTTCGATGTGATAGGGATCCGGATTATGTGCCAACAATTCCTGAACGGTATAGGAAATTTTCTGTTCCGACAAATGCTTCAGATACATCAACTTCGGAGGAAAACGGTGTTGACATGGATCTGTTTAGGAACCAACTTGCTACTGACATTGCTCTAGGTTGGTGAAGTACATGTTAGGAACATGTACCACTTTTGATTTGCAAACTTATGCAAATATTGTGCCCTTTGTTATATGAAATACGTGCAGACTGTCTTGGTCCTTAAGATATGTGTTGCCATATATATATTTTCATTGAAAATACATTTCTGTTTAATAATTTATAATTTATGTACAGAAAGTATTGCAAACTACCCTTTATAGTTCTCTGGTTGTCAAAAACGCACAGAAAAGAAAAGGCAACTCTTTGTCCCGGCGAATCTTGCCATCTCTGTTAGAGAAAGAAAGCAGAGGAAAAGGAGAAAAAACGCTGCCTGCCAGCGAACTAGGCTGAAAAATGCCCTCCAGGCACTCCAAACTAGGCCTTTAGCCATCTTTTCAGCCCCTAGGAACTGGGCCTCACGTGGCTTTCCATCCAGCCTCCATCTTGGGCTCACTTCGGCCTCTCATCAATGTCCAATAAGGCCGAATCCCACTGAAGATGGCTGGCAGCCCATCTATGGCGATCGAAACCTGGAGGTGAGACACCGAACGGATTTCTGAGCGCTAGCGCTTGGGTCGGAAGCTGGCGATGGAAAAGAGAAGCTGGATTTGAGGATTTATTGGAGTTGAGAAGCTACCGAACAGGCCCTTACTAAGCAGGTTAAGCTCCAAAACTGGCTGACACCACAGAGCACTTGCTTCAGGACCTGAATATATATAGAGTTGTGTTGCTGCCAGTGACTTTCTGCACATATGTATGTACAGCGCATCGCACTGGTTAGTTTTGCAGGCATGCTATTACTGCATCACGCAAAGACTTGGGGCAACATGAGTGGACACTCATACAGCTTTGCTTCGTTTAGACTCATACAGCTTTGCTTCGTTTACACCGCGGCCGCTACCTATCATCGGCAACATGCACATGCTGGACCAGCTGATGCACCTTACGTAGGCCGGCAGCCAGGTACAGCGGCATGTTCCATGTACTCCTCGGCCATGTCCACATGATACTTGTCTCAACTCTCAACTCTCAACGCAAGCATACACACCAGAGGAACACAACGTCTTGGACGTCGCCTTCTCGAACCGGTCGGCGAGCATCGCCATCGCCTGCCTCATATAGGACTGCGTTGATATGGGTTTTGCCTACTGCGGGAACTTATGGCACAAGTATGCAAGCTCAGCTCGACAACATCGTCCACTACCCTTTCGTCCAGCGTTCTCCTCTGGTACTCAGAGGGTCCACCAGTCGTACTCGAGCACCGCGAGTTCAGCCGTGTGAAAGGACCCGAGCCAATATCATTGGCCGGTTTCTCTGTCCCGGATGTCGGCCACCCAAGTCCCCCACCACCGTTGCCGGACGCCGTGGCACTCCCTCTGCGGCGGCCGCGGCGCAGGGACGTCGGGGAAGCCGGAGAAGCTGCATCGTCGCGGCGGTGGCGGCGGCGGCTGATTGAGGAGGATCTGACGAAGGAGGATGCGCGGCTCGCGTGGTGGCGCGGATCCGCGCTGCGGATCGGCGGCGGGGACCTCCGGCTACCGCCCGGCCATTGGGAGGAGAGGGGTTGGTGGGGAACAATGGGGGGAGGCGCCGGCGGCACCGAGGGGGAGGAGGAGAGGCAGAGGAGGCGAAGATAACGTGAAGGATTTTTACTCCAACGCCGCACGGTGGAGTAAATGTAGGCGGGATACGGCCTGGTGGATAGTTTTTCCTCCTCTATTGGCTATTGGAGTTTGGTTAGGTGTGCGTTACTCCCCCTAACGCAGCATAGGGGATCGGTTACAGTTACCCTTAGGCTGCGCATATATTAACTGCATGTTACTGCACGTCATGGGAGAAGTCAGAACAAGCACCGAGTCATCTCTGGTGAACAGAACAGACGACAATCTCCTTTGGCTGGTTTCTACAAGTGGTTAATAATCGGGAAAAGCGTGCACAGTGTTCACGTTTTAGGCTGTCAAAACTAACACAGGGTAAAATCGTGTCAGCACCAAATCACCTGCGTTCCATCGCAATAACTTCTCATCAACCTTTTGAATCCATGGACGGATGGACCTACTTCTTCATCTGCGAGTTATTGCGCCATGCATGGCAACAACTACCCGCTTGCCGGCTGCCACCATTTAATTACTGTCACGCGCTCGCACCTGCCCATCTCGTCGTCGTCCTCTCTTTAAACCCCCCTGCCACTGCGTTACTCGCCTCATCCAACTCTCTGAGACCAACCAGCCATGAGCAAGTGGTGGTGCATCGCCTCCCTCCTGCTGTGCCTCGCGGTGGCGGTGGCGGGCAGGGGCATGCCTGCTCGCGACGACTGCGATACTGTTGCTCTTGCTGCCGGTCGCAACGGCCAAGACGGTTCTGGTTTCGGTGAAACCAAGACCGCCTTTGCTGGGAGCAATGGTGGTGACGGCGGGCTCTTCGGCGGTGCCGTCAACGGTGGCCCTCTCGGCGGGGGCATCGCCGGCTTTGGCCCGCACGGCGGCTTTGGTGCCGGTGCCGGGCCGTTCGGTGGTTTCGGCGGTGGCTTCGGTGCTGGTGGTGGAGGTGGAGGAGGGGGAGGCGGCGGCGGCGGCGTGATACCTTGAGGTGGCCGGGACACGAGCGCGTATGTAAACGTGGTAGTAGCTGTACGTGTGTCCCTGATTTCATTTACACGCATCTGTTAGTGTAATAAGAAGTCCTTTGATTAGCTGCGTGAGCATGCATGTATGAGTCATACGTGTCATCATGTCATTAGCCTCATCGTGTTCGTATCTGATTAGTTAATGTATAAATGAAAGCATTGGTGTGTGAGATGGTTTCTTGGTCTGAGCATGGATGCATGAAGTTAGCCGTGTTGCGGTGTTTGTATCATATTGATGCTTATTTATTAAGCTCCACTTTTCGAAAATTTATTAAGCTCCAAAGTCCAAACAATATAGTGTCATTTTCCCTTGAACGTCCTTCATTCTTAAGCACCGCTGACTTGCTAGAAATTACTCATTTGCATCTGCTAGTGATATGTTCTGATCTGAATCTTCCGTCATTCATACGCAGTACGAGTATTATTGGTGAAAAGTCGCAAAACTTTATGATGTGCCACGAGAAAGATCCAACAGCTAAGTGAAATCGTCCGTGGCCTTTTAGGGCATCTCTAACGGCAACCTGCAAATTTTCTCACGCATCCATCCGTGGATAGGGGAAACCAGTCTGCGGACACGGATGCGGAAGGCAGCCATCCATACTAGTCGCATATATTTCAAACTTTTTTTCAGCAAACAAGATAAAATTTATGCAAATACAATCGGTTTTCATGCAAGCTGGACGAAAACGGTAATATTTTGAACATATTTTAACTAAAAAGGTAAAATTATGTGTATGTACGGTCTCTCGGAGCTTCACTCCCATGACAGGTATACATTACACTAGTTTACGGCCGGCTGCAGCGGATCACTGGCCGAGGGAATACTCCAGTTTTTTATACTTAGGCTTTAGGGATAGATACCCTCTCCTAAGAGGCCTTCAAAAGGGAGTTTGTGTTTTCCTGCGAGAGACCAGGTATGGCACATTATCATGTAAAAATATTTCTCTAGTTTTGTATACAATGGACTTTTGGGATAGATCCCCTTGCTTAAGAGGCCTTCCAAAGAGAGTTTGTGTTTTCCTGCGAGAGACCATGAATAAAGATATGGCACGTTAAGGACTCATGGTTGGTTTCAACAATGGTATATATATGTTGCGCATATCTAACGGTTACATGATAATAATTTTGAAGGACCCACCAGATCAATGGCCAGTATTTTCTAATTAACATGGATTTTTAAAACTAATTCTCTTGCTTCTAAGTAACCCATCAGTTACTTTTGATATATAATAGATAGATAGATAGATAGATAGATAGATAGATAGATAGACAGATCGATAGATAGATAGATGCCTATGTTATGTTGATTTCTCTCATTTGAAAATACCGATTTTAGTTGTTTTGAAAATCTGATTTCGCTTTATTGAGAAGCCTATTTCACTCTTTTGGAAAATGGTTTCCCTCGTTCCAAAAATATATTCCACTCATTTCAAAACACTTAATTTCCACCAATTACTCATTTTAAACCAATTTCTGTCATTTCAAATAACTGATTTCACTCATTTCAACTAACAGGTTTCACTTACCTCAAAAAGATAAATTCACCAAATTTGAAATACTGATTTCACTCATTTCAAATATCATATGTCATTCATTTTATCATACTTATTTTAGTTAATTAAAAAATCACGCATTTCAAACAAATCGATTTCACTCACTTCAAATAGCAGATATCCTTTCAAAAAACAATCACTCATCTCAAAATGTTGACTCCACTCATTTCAAAACACTGGGTTACTCATTTCAAAAAACTTATTTCACCAAGTTCAAACACATATTCCGCTCAATTGAAAACAATGATTTAACTTCAGAAAAATTAATTCTCTCCTTTTAAGAAAATTAATAGTTTAAAAATAATCATTGATTAGAAAAAAAAACCAATTTCAGCCATATTAGGCTTGTTTTGGAGATATCACCAAAAGAAAGAGACATGTTTCGAGTGTGGCTATTTGGCTCCCGAGCTCATCTGCTCCGCCATGAAGAGTAAAATCTATAACATACTACAATTTTTTTAAAAAAAATCCAAGGAAAGATGTTTCAGTGCGTAACGTCAGTGCCATGTTTTGGCTCGTTTGGACAACTGTGTAACTCTCATAAAAAATACAAATCAGTTGTCCAAGAAATAGTGTACTGTTCTAACCGATTATTATTTTTGTTGAGAGCTACTCAACTGTCGGAACGAGCTGAAATTTGGCACGAACCTCACGCCCTAAAACAAAAGAAAAGTATTTTTTTAGTAATTATTTTGAATTTACTATTCACCGGGTGCAGATGAGCCCAGGCTCAGAAATGGATATTTTACATGTTTGAGTTTATTTATTGCTTATTTATTTCAACACATTGGGCTTGTTCTATGTTTAAGCTTGTAAATTTAAATGTATGTACTAGTTGGAGGGAGAGACAAGTGTGGTGTGACAGAAAGTAACTATTCAAGGGAGATGAGAGGTGACACTGAAGATAAAAGGTGGCCAGGATCATGGTCAAAAGGGGTCAGTCTAGGTGACGTGCTAGAAGAAATACAAAACAGTGATCGGTAGGGACCGACTAGGTGTCAATTGACTGAATCCTACATCCCAAGAGCAATATTTTGAACATTGCCTAAGAGTCATCCTCACTATTTTTATATATCTTGACATGCGACCTATCCATATCATTAAGTAGCTCCACAATGTAAAAATGTTTTCCCACTAAGTCATGCACATGCTCCCACTAACTCTACATTCACGTGCAACATGCCACAAATAACCATTAACTATATTAGTTTGTTTTTCTACATGTATATGTCGTGACGCCATCCGATCCACTCCATGCGTCCAACACAAGTCCCCGTCTAAACATTGGATAGACTTTACGTGTTGTTAATGTGATCGTCTTGTTCCCAAAGTGGAAATGACCGACTTTTCTCATTCTCATTCTCTTGTTCTTCGTGTTCATGCCTCTTTTCCTCCCCACAGGCCACATAATTCCTCACTTCTCCATCTCTGTTGTCCATGCTATGCTACCATCAAGACTAGTTGTAGAGTTGGTTGTTGCATGCGGTTGGCTCCTTTTGGCATTTCCCTATGATGCTCACTCTTTTCTTCATCTGGTTACAGCGATACAATATGAAAATTGTCTATTTGTTTTATCCCCGTCATTCATCTTTGGATGTTTTTCAGTACAAAAAACTATCAAACCGTGTGATTGGATTATTTCTCTCGTCCAAATTAGCTTTTCTCGTCCAAAGTAGTTGGCACCGAGACAGAAGAGCCCATCTGGCGGATCACATTTCCTGTAAATAAAGAACCCTGGCAATGGCAAACTCGTCAATCTCTCCTCAGATCCCTCCTCGTCTTATAGTCGGAACCTATGACATGAACAAATTGATTGGTGGGAGTGATTCTCACTCCTTGTGATTATGCTTGTCAGTAGAATTGTTACATGGACGATAAGGGCCAAGGGCAGGATTAGCCAGCAACCTATGCTACTTGTATCCTTAGCGATGTCGCATCGACATGACCTAGGAAGCACCGTGCAAAGCTCACATTGCCCCTCACCACGATGAAAACCACGACATCCATGATGCTGAAGATGCCCTCGAGTTTAGTGGAAGGAGCATTACGAAGGAGTGGGGGAGGGGCTAGCTAGATCGTCTTCCGCGGCCACCGACCTCCCATCATCACCAACAACCTCGCTGACCACCGCACGCGACCTCCACGGCTTCAGTCTCGCCATCAATGCACTCCAAACTAACACCACCCTTGGACCTAGTCTTTGGAACGTGAGCTAGCACATGGAGGCGACTATAGGGAGCCAATCCAGCATATATCTCGGCCCATCAAAGGGAAAATGTGGCCCTAGACTTCCCCATCAACGTCTAACCATTTAATTTCTCCACCTTTTTTCGCTAGACTTTTCAGAATTATCCCTACAAAAATATATTTAAACATTAAAATAGCATGAAATTCAATAAAATTCAAACAAATCCATAGAATTGCATAAAACTCAGAAATGCAAGAAAAATAGGTTTCATTCTGAATAATAATAATAATAATAATAATAATAATAATAATAATAGTAATAATAGTAGTAGTAGTAGTAGTAGTAGTAATAATAATAATAATAATAATAATAATAATAATAATAATTGGAGGTCGATAAAAAATAGGCACACATTTATGCGTCCCTCTTTTCTACTTCTATTAGCTAAATTCTTGTCTTCGTCCTTTTCTTCGGGAAGAATGCCGGAAGCCTAGAATAACCTATCTAGCAGTGAATGGTGCAACTAGTGTTTGCTTGTTTAGACCACCATATTTGTCTGTTCTTGATATATAGTCTATTCTGGCATGTACATGCTAGAATCACTAGTAGAAAAAGGGTCAAATGTTCAACTCATTAGTCCCGGTTTGTATTTGAGCCGGCACTAATGTGACCATTAGTGCCGGTTCGAACGGCTATGCATTAGTGCCGGTTCGGGTTAAACCTTTAGTACCGGTTCGTGCCATTAACCGATACTAAAGGGGTGGTGGCAGGCTGGCGTCAGGCCGGGGCCCCACGAGCCCTTTTAGTGCGGGTTTGTGACACAAACCGGTACTAAAGGTCTAACCTATAGTACCGGTTTGTGTCACCAACCGACACTAAAGAGTCTTAACCTATAGTCCCGGTTGGAGACACAAACCGGCACTATAGGGAAATTTTCAAACTCTACCCCCCGTGTATCGCCATTTCAGTTTTGAAAAAAACAAAAGAAAATTATAAAAACTTCAAAAAATAAAATCCTTCGAGAGGTAGTTATATTACTACATCTACTAGTTAGGAAAATTTAAAAACTTAAATTTGGACATGTTTTGCTAAAATTGTAGGGGAAATGTAAAACGGCTATAACTTTTGCATACGATGTCAAAAAAGAACGTATAATATATCAAAATGTTCAGCATGAAAATCCGCATCCGGTTTTATTTTGCATACGGCCTGTTTGCAAAATTTTAGAATCCTCAAATTCTAAAAGGAAAAAAAAGATATGCTCAAATTTCAGTTTTTTTGAATTTGGGTCAAACTGTGGTCAAACTACTTATTCAAGAAATATTAGTGTTACTAAATAATTATTCAAGAATATTAGCGTTACTAAATAATTATTTCAGTTTTTGAATTTTGGTCAAATCTGGTCAAACTATGATCAAACTACTTATTCAAGAAATATAAGTGTTACTAAATAATTACTGTTTTTTAGAATAAAAACAGTGAAACGTGTGACCTAATGCTCAAGCTAAACTCCTGAGGGTTAATAGGATTGACAGCTTACATTTGTCAGGAAAACAACAAGTTTAGACTTGGAAAGTAGGGGGAATAAAACTCTGAAGTT
Organism: Triticum aestivum; assembly: GCF_018294505.1. Classification (NCBI taxonomy): domain Eukaryota; kingdom Viridiplantae; phylum Streptophyta; class Magnoliopsida; order Poales; family Poaceae; genus Triticum; species Triticum aestivum. The sequence continues at coordinate 615,085,727 of NC_057802.1, read as the reverse complement.
AAGCGTGCTTAGGCTGGGGTAGTGAGAGGATGGGTGACCGGCCGGGAAGTTAGACGATTTGGAATCAGTGATCCATACTTGAGTACTTAAGAGGGGTGATTAGATACTAAATCATCAAATAATTCAGAAAATAAAAAAATTCCAAATTTTTCACCAACCGGTACTAAAGGTTCCCCATACCATGGCGCGAGCTCACGCCACGTGGTGGGCCTTTAGTGGCGGTTCGTGCCGAACCGGTACTAAAGGGGTGGGGGGGCCTTTAGTCTCCACCCTTTAGTGCCGGTTGCAAAACCGGCACTAAAGGCCCTTACGAACCGGTAATAAAGCTCCGTTTTCTACTAGTGAATATTGATAAGTTTTTAATTTTGTTTTTAAAAAGAGCTTCATGTAGCTGGAGAGTAAACACAAATTCTTACTCCTCCGCTAGATCCCTACACATATATCAAATTAATACTCCATCCACAATTATTTTAACATATTTACTTTTATCATATTGTTGGACACAAAATGCAATGATATGTACCTATAGACTTGATTAGACAAAGGAGCTGAGTGTACCTCTAGGTCCAGAACCCCGTACGCTTGTCATCCCAAAAATTACGGTCGCGTTTATAATTCTTTCAAGATGACAAACCTGGTCTCTATCAGAAGTTTATCAGTCCATACTTCAGTCTGAAAAACATGGGTTGACTGGCGGCCAAAACTAGTCATGAACACAGTGTCGACTCTAGCAACAAAACAAGATTCAAAATTTTGCATCCATACATGTGGCAATCATTTTATGCATGATGCATATCAAACCAACGAAAAAAGACATATACTTGATGGTGAGTCGATCTGGACAATACTAATTCTAGACAAAGAGCAAAGCATTCTTGTTTAAGCGAAAACATGAAAACCCCGGTTGGCCATCAAAAACCAGTAAAAAGCAAGGCAGTGGTTATTGGACAAATTACACATAGTTAATTTTCTGTTTAGTACTCCTTTCGTCCCATAGCTTGAAAAACATTCTTATATTATGGGACGGAGGGGGTAGTAGGTAACTATTATTTCTATTTCTTGCACCCAAAATCGATAAGCAAGCATTCTAGAAACCTTGATCAACTTTCCAGCTCTTTTCCATGATATTTAAGGAAAATAAATAGACACAAATGGAAATATATATGTGTAACGCGCCTCAGTGGCACAAATTAGTCTATGAAAACTTAACTTCTTGGTCTTATCTTTTTTTCTTCTGATTTACATCGACTTGGGTAACAAACAAAATAATGTGTGTTACAAAACAAACTACTACAACAATCTCTCTCTAGTATATGCTTCAAATTTAGTGAGATTGCAATTTCATTGACCGGTGTTAAGATTAATTAAAAGTATTATATGTTAAAAGTTAGTAATTTAAATGTGTTTTTGCTAAGCATAATAGAAAAACTATGCTGGTATTTTTGTCTAAAATGTAACAAAAAGTCAAATATTAAAACAGATAAATTATAAATAAAAAGAGATAAAAGAGTTTAGTCTAAATTAAATAATAGCCGTTTCAAGTTTTAAGACCCTCTCTCATACGTAGGGATTTTAGAATATATCATATTATTAAAACAAGAGACAAACAAATCACAATTTTGTCCACACATATTATTTTATCTTGACAATTAATATTAAATATAAACATCTAACATTGAAAGATTTAAAAGTTATATACAAATAACACGCATGTATCAATCATAGAAAACTGCAAGCATCATCACGTGTGTAGGAGAAGGACAACTCCAATCTTATAACACATGTGTTGTATGTGGAAATAAAGTAAAATCTTATATTTGGAAGATCCAATGATGACTCCTCTAATCCTAATGAAAAAAAAGAAAAAATAATCATCAAAGGACATTTATAGCTCTTAAAACAATCGAAATATGTTTCTTTTATGACTCCTTCCCTACCTTTTTTTAGAAGGACTTCTTCCGTACCAAACCGGCTGTATCACTGCTCCGTCCAATCATGTTTCATGTATGAGTTCTACCGTTCGTAACCTGTCGCATGGTTATTCCTCTAATATTTGGTGCAAAAATACATCTCTAACCAAAATGCTTTTGTTATCATTTTCTTAGACATAATTTTTTTATCATTTTATCTAAATAGTAGTCTAAATGTCATCCTACCAGTAATAAAATTGCACAGGGAAAAAAGAGTACTTACAATAATGTCTACATCCGAAATTGTATCGAAGGTAATCACTCACATCCCAAGCCCATGTTCACGCCCTTTCTCACCATCCCTTTGATCGCACCAATACGGGTCATTCAACCACAGCCCGTAGCAACTACGACCGCTGAATTGTCATCACGACGAAGGGGTGGGTGTCAAGCTCAATGATGTCAACGGGAAGCTTGCCATTGATCAAGGGTGGGAGGGTTTTGTCATAGCCCACAATCTTCGGATTGGATACTTCCTCACTTGCAAGTTCCCGAGTGATGCTTTCAGCAAGAAATATATCGAAGAGTTAGCAATGGTTTAGCCGAAAATCTTAGTTTTATATTTTCAAGGTCAGTCTTTGACCATTCTGGCGCTGAGGTAGTGGTCAAGTGCGGCCAACACGTCCCAGCGCTTGCCGTGGTCCAAGAGTTGTAACATGTCTGCCGTCCTCAACTACTATGCCTATGACTCTTTGGTTGTGCGTATCTCTTGCGTGCTGGTGTTGTGCCTATGACTATATCTATATGACGGTATGCATGCTTATTTATTTATTTATTTATTGTTTGATTGGAAAGGTAGGAGCTCTGCCAACCATCATTAAAGCAGGGGGGAATGGGTATGTGCTTGTTAATGTGCGAGCAATGCTACACATACGTAGACTTACGTTGACTTTTACGTAAACCTCCACTTGGCAAATTCTAATTGGGAGTACAGGGGATGAGGGGCCCACCCACCTAGAAATCAGAGGGGGTGGTGGGGGTGGGGGAGAGAATGTAGTATTATTCTTAATGTGCTTATGCCTATGTTTTTTAATGTGGTTATGCGTATGCTTTCTTCGTACTCATGCGGGGACACTAACACATTTTTATCTACGAGTGAGCTATGTAGTATGAATGATCGGCTTGCCATCAGTTTGTTTAATGAGTTCATATGGTGCGAAAGTCACTCTAGAGTCTGCGGCTAGCATCACGTTCCATGCACCTATAAAATGATCAGGACAGGAGCTTCTCAACTGGTCCGAGTATCTTCTCATCTTCTCAACTGGTCTGACCCAACACCAGCTGGTGCGGTCCGGCCGGAGAGCGTGATACCTTCTCGCCTCCCGCCTGAGCGACGCGCCCATGTCGCCCTTCGACCTAGCATAGCCAGCTGAGTATCCGGACGCGGATTTTTACAGCTCAGATTTCTGTACACCCCTTATCCTTACCCTCCAATATTGCTTTAAGATCCGTGCTAGACAACTAACTTTGTACATCAGATTTTTCTTTTTTGTTTCTTCAAAATAAAACAACATATGAACTTTAAACTTTGCAAGACACCAAAACATTCTAACTAGAATGTGGGAAAAAACTTTCAGATTTTTTGTTAAACATAAATATACGAAATTAGATTTTTTGTATTAAAAATGTACTTTTTAGTATTTATATTGCACGAAAAAATCTAAAAGTTTTTTCCCACATTCTAGTAAGAATGTTTTGTTGAGCTGCCAAGTTTGAAGTTCATATGTTGTTCTATATGGGAGAAACAAAAGAGACAAATGTACTCGCACGAATCGCGATGCAAAAATGAGTGGCTAGATAAGGGGGTGTAGGAACGCCTATGCTTTCTCAAATGTTAACCCTGAGTATCCGCCTCCGGCCTCGACGCGACAGGCACCTCTGCGGCCGCCTCCCCGCCGCGCGCACGGGCGTCCAAGTCCACGGTCGTCACGCTGCTCAGCCGTGTCCGCTGGCAGGACGACAGCGGCGTGCTCTCGTACGAGCTGTCTCCGGAGAGCGCGTCGTGGCTGCTGGAGGACAGCCACCGCATCGCCTTCTTCTCGCTCTTGTGGTTGTGGCCTTGGCTTCTTCTTCTGCTAGCTAGCAGCTTCTTGATATTCCTCACAAATTTGAGCTTGCCATGCCCGGCAGGATTCTTGGGCGTGGCCGCGACTGCCGGCGGCATGACTGGGCTCCGCCATGGCTCGTCGTGATCTCCAAAACGCAGCTGGTGATTTTTGCCGTCGCGGTCTGTCGTCTCGTTAAGCGGCGAGAAGAGCGCGGGGTCGTAGCCGCCCAGGCCGAGGCTGCCATACCGCAGCATGAGCTCCTTGGCCTTCTCGCTGGAGCGGTAGCTCATGCTTTTGCTCAGATCCATGGCCGACGTCATGGCTCTGCCATCACCGTCCTGATCTTGTTGGGCGGACGAGGGGTGGTGGTCTCTGCCACGGATTTCGTGGCGGAGGCAGGCGTTGACCCACTTGAGGTAGACGAGCTCCTCGACATGCACGCAGTGGTCGCTGCGTAGCTGCTCGATCTGCCTGGTCAACCTGTCGTTCGCCTCCCTCAGGTAGTTTGCTTCATCAACGATGTCGTCCTTATAAATTCACAAGAAAAGAGGATGATTAGGTAGCTTGTTTAGCCACATATATGGACGGAGATTGCCGATCGTAGCCCGTGGTAAAGTATTTTCTAAGCAAAACAGGAAATGGGAAATTCAGACGCTTCGCACTGGGAAGGAAATGTTCTCTCAAAACAAAATGGCATATGTCTTCTAAAAAAATGTACTACTCGCTGATCCATATTAATTGTTGATGATTTAATACAAAGCATACATATATGCGTATGCTTTCTCAGTGGGACACAGAGTAACTGACATACGGCTGAATATCTTGTGCTACGGAAGCACCTCACATTAGGTGCTCCCAATTTTCAAAATAAATATTTAAATGTTTCAAAAAATTCCAAAAACAATTATGGATGTTCACATCACATGAATGTAAGATCCCTAAAATTTCAAATCAAAATTGGAAATATACATTGAGGAACAAAAAAGACAAATCTAGCATGAATCTTTTGCAGAAAATCCTCGAACATTCCCGAAATGATGGTTTGGTCCACATTCCGTGATGCCGCCCATTCGATCTCAGAGCGATGGCTGAGGTCGCGCGGAGCACCTAATGCGAGGTGCTCCCGTAGCACCTAATGCGCGGGAGCACCTAATTCATGCAGGTCGCTGCTTATGCGACAAGGAATTTCGCTACCTTAGGGCAGTTAGAGTTATTGCCGCTGTTTACTGGGGCTTCCATTTGAAGCTTATCACACTTCTCTTTCCGACCTTCCAGACCCGGGCAGGTGTCAGACTCTATACACGTGTTACCGCTTAGCAGAGTCATGTGTTTTTAATAAACAGACACTACCCCCAATTCTTTTTGAAAAAGTTAGGGTTTTTAGAAGTTTTTTCCTCTATGGGAAGGGCACCTTCCCTTGATCAGTTGCTTCAACCCTCATCGGGTCGAATGGATTAGTTCTTGAATATAGTTTCCCGCAAGGGACATTACTTAACTGACCACGGAAAAATATTGCATTCTTGTTTGATCATGAGTGAGTTCATTGTTGTTGTATAGCGAAACCTATACTCCAAAGCTTACCAACGAACGTGAATTCCCCCTATTTTGCTTGGGTAATTTTCCAATCGGCTAATGTATCTCAGGAATTATACAACATTATAGAAAAATGCAGCTACTTACTCGTTTGGAGTTAACATAGTTTGTAAAGGTAATATCAAATAAAGACTACGAAACTATGTTCACTTAGGTCATCAATAGCCAATCTGTGACCATAACATAAACTAATTAAATGACCATCTTATGTTCAATGGCCATCTTGTGTTTTGCCAAAAAAACAGCAAGCCAGCACATAAAGAAAGCTATGTTACCAGCATTCCTATGGTTGGATAATCCAGACATCCAAAGAATTGGTTTCAAATGTCAACAATTTTTGTTGGATTTGCTATTTCAAAGCGTCATCGGTTAAGAAAGAAGGACTTTTTGGTCGACAAGAAGATATAAAAAAATGTTTTATTATATTTTTCTCTCCCAGAAGATAACTTTGTTCACTTAAAGCTGGAAACCAGTCGACAATCGACACGCACTCCCTCCGTTCCATAATACTTGCCGTCGGCGACAAGTATACATAATGTGGAGGGGGGGGGGGGGGGGGGGTGTCGTAATTTTCGCAAATTTAGACGAAATGACAGAAAATGTTGAATTGAAATCAAGAATTAGTAATGCAGTTACCTCATGAACCAGACTAACAGTAACAGAGGAGGAGACCTGCTCCGCATGCTGCAGCCTCAGAGCAAGCTCCCTGTTCTCCTCCTCCAGCCCGGCCTTGGCCTTCCATAGCGTAGCCGCCTCCGCGGCAAACGCCCTCTCCCTCCTCCCGCCCGTCAGTTCCAGATCCATAACCTTGTCCCGGAGCATCGCCGCCTCCCTCTGAGATTCCACCCGCTCGACCTGCACCCGCTCCTTGAGCGCACGCAGCTTCTCATTGGCGCGACGCAGCTGCGCCCGGACGGCCTCCAGCTCCGCCGCCTGGGTCTTGAGCCTCTCGTTCTCCTCATGCAGTAACAAGGCATTGAGCTTCAGGATCCAAGTCTCCACGGCGGCGACGCTGACGCGGTGCTCGAGCTGCTCTCTAAGGCCATCGAGGTGCATCAGCCGGAGCTCTAGCCTCTGCTCCCGCTCCACGAGCGACAGCCACAGCTCCTTGAACCGCTCGACCTCCTCCTCCTTGACCAGCTGACCGTGCTTCGTTTCCAATGCAGAGGTTGCTCCAGCCACGTCGGGTGGCATGCTCTGAACTCTTGCCACCGGAACCGGCTCATCGTCCCGGGCACCGATGGACGCGCTGTGAACCACGTTCTCCAGATATTGGTGCTTCGATACCATGGACAAGAAATTAGAGGTGGTTGGATTGCCACGATCAAGAAACGAAACGGGAGCTCTAGCCTAGGATCACGACTTACATTATTCCATGACAGAATTCTGAGGAGCCCACTGTCCGGCGCAGGCAGAGGCAGAGCACGAGGTCTGAGTCTGACTGCTGCAGACAAATCCATAGACGCAAATCAAATCGCACATGAAAAGAACTTGAGCATGAGTGAGCCATGAAGTATTGAAACAAGCTGCATACCAGAAGTTGGCCTAGCTGCAGCAGAAGCAGCCAGACGTCGCCGGCGAGGCTGCTGACCGGAAACAAAGAGCACAGCCACGTAAAGAGCAACAGCAGCGGCGACGACCATCACGGATCCCTGCGGCCTCCCTTGACCACTGTTGTTACTCCATCCGAGAAGGCGACTAATCAGCGATGGAACAGGGAAGCTGATCAGAGTAGGATCGAAGCCCGCCCTCATCGGATCAAATTGGACGGAGAATATGAGACCTCCCTCCTGGTCGTCCATGGCGTCAAGCGAGCGCCATATGTTGGGCATGCTCTGCTCTCCAGTTCGCCATGCCCAGAAAGCTTGAAGAGGCCCCATGCCGTATTTACGCCAAACTCCTACATTGAGTCTTGATCTCTCCTACATTGAGAATTTGAGAGGACGATGCACTTTTTGCTCGTGTTCGCGTGCCACCTTGTCCTTGTGACCCAGCACGCCGAAGAAATGGAGGTTCAGTTGGTGCTTGGTTGGAATTGTTTTGGCGCTGTGAGTTAGTTGCATCTAGAGAGAAAAACAAAACAAAAATGATTATGTGTAATTTTTGTCGTCTGGGAATAGGACGGATAGTGTAGGTGTTGAAGATATATATGAGCGCGTCATGATGTATATCAGCGGTGGCAAAACCATGTTCTGCATACCATGGATGCTATACCACCTCAACCAACTATTTTTTTTTTCTGGTCGCATACATATACATAGAGAGCCAGAAAAAATGTTCACGTGTTTTGAAAATAAGTTCATGGCATTTTTAAAAAATATTTATGATTCTTGACATTCTAGAAAATACTAGCTGGCATTTAAAAAAAATTATGATTCTTGACATTCTAGCAAAAAGTAAAAAATGTTGATAGCATTCTAGAAAAATGTTAGCTGGCATTTTATAAAAAATCACAAATTTGAATAAAATGTAATTGACATTAAAAATGTATTTATAAGGGAAATTTTACGGTGCATTATAATACACCAGAGCACGTGTATTATATGGCCGATTTATCGGATGAGACTAACTGGGCCTTTTTAAAGCCCAACGGTATTTTTGACCTAAAAATTCTTTAACTTTAATTGGCCCAATTAAGTCCAGGGGTATTCCGGTCCTAAATTCTCTAATTAACTTAATTGCATTAACATTGCACTTAACTATAACACCACGTCATCGTGCGTGGTCATTTGAATTTGGTTTCGAGCATCATCTCCTCTCGAGCCCTAGTTGAAAGTGCAACTAATCCGGATGGTTTTGATAATTCATAACAACATATATCTCATATATTATACATTAAAAGTAATATACGGTGGAACCAGAAGCATGCAAATTGTGCTAGAAAATCTCACATAATTAGAAAATACTAGCCCTTGATTTGGTGGGTCTATTAAAATTAAGAATATGTGACCGTTCAACTGCGTGACATATATAAAACATGGTGGGCCACAGCCCCCACCTACAGCCCAAGGAAAGACAATATTTGTACTCAAATAATGTGCAACACCTCACGTACATTTCTAGGAAAGAAAAAAAACTAAATGTGCTCTCCAAGAAAAAAATGGGTAATAAAAAAAGATACATCACCCAACATACAAACCTAGGAAAGAAAATAAACTAGACTCTTCAACGAAAGTAACTGCCCTATTATCTATTTATATATAAAAAGTAATTGACGAGTTAATAAAAAGCAGAGAAATAGTCTAGAAAAATCCACGTTAATTAGTAAATACTAGCCCTTGATCTGGTGGGTCTATTAAAATTATGATTATATAACCGTTTCATATGCATAACATATACTATTTGGATGCATGATATATATAGCATTGTGGCAACCCACCACGAGTCCGTGATGATAAAAAAAACACTATGAGTCCATACCTGTTGGGAAACATTGCATGGAAAACAAAAAACAAAAAATCTACGCACACGTAAGATCTTCTTGATCCAGCGAGACGGTGAGGTAGTGGATGACTTCCGGCAGCACGACGACGTGATGACGGTGATGGTAAAGCTATCTCCGCAGGGCTTCGCCTAAGCACTACGAAAATATGATCGGGGGTGTAAACGGTGGAGGGGGCGTCGCACACGGCTAAGCAATTTTCGTGGTTGTGCTAGGCGTCCCCCTCCCACATATATATAGATGGGGGAGAGGAGGGAGCAGCCAGGAGGCGCCCCCAAGTAGGCAGAATCCTACTTGGGGTCCTCCCCAAGTGCCCCCCCTTTCCTTATTGGAGAGCGGGAGGAAGGAAGGAGGAGGTGCCCCCCCTTTCCTTTCTCTTCTGAGGAGGGAAAGGCAGGAGGGGCCACCCCTCCCCTTTCCTTCCCCTAGGGTCGACCAGCCATGTAGAGGGGCGCACCAGCTCTAAAGTGGGCTGGTCTGTCCCCTCCTTTGGCCCATTAAGCCCATACACTTATCCGGGGGTGTCCGGAACCCCTTCCGGTGACCCGATGACTACTCGGAGCACTCTGAAACACTTCCGGTGTCAGAATACCATCGTCCTATATATCAGTATTTACCTCTCGACCATTTCGAGACTCCTCGTCATGTCTGTGAACTCATCCGGGACTCTGAACAACATCCGGTCACCAAATCATATAACTCATATAACACTATATCGTCAACGAACTTTAAGCGTGCGGACCCTATGGGTTCGAGAACTATGTACACATGACCGAGAGACCTCTCCGGTCAATAACCAATAGTGGAACCTGGATGCCCATATTGGTTCCTACAGATTCTACGAAGATCTTTATCGGTCGAACTGTGATGACAACATACGTAGCTCCCTGTGTCCATCGGTATGTTACATGCCCGAGATTCGATCGTCGGTATCTTCACACCTAGTTCAATCTCATTACTGGCAAGTCTCTTTATTCGTTCCGTGATACATCATCTTCCAACTATCTCCTTAGTCACTTTGCATGCAAGACTTCTTATGATGTGTATTACCGAGAGGGCCTAGAGATACCTCTCCGATACCCGGAGTAACAAATCCTAATCTCGATCTCTGCCAATTCAACAAACACCTTCAGAGATACCTGTAGAGCATCTTTATGATCACCCAGTTACTTTGTGACGTTTGATAGCACACAAGGTATTCCTCCGGTATCCGAGAGTTGCATAATCCCATAGTCGAAGGAATATGCATTTGTCATCAAGAAAGCAATAGCAAAAAACTGAACGATGAATATGCTAAGCTAACGGATGGGTCTTGTCGATCACATCATTCTCCTAATGATGTCATCCCGTTATCAAATGACAACACATGTCTATGGTTAGGAAACCTTAACCATCTTTGATCAACAAGCTAGTCTAGTAAAGGCTCACTAGGGACACGGTATTTGTTTATGTATTCACACATGTATTTAAGTTTCCAATCAATACAAGTCTAGCATGAATAATAAAACTTTATCATGAATAAGGAAGTATAGAATAACAACTTTATTATTGCCTCGAGGGCATATTTCCTTCAGCCTCTCACTTTCACTATCATTAATAATCTAGGTCACATTGCCATGTGATTAACACCCATAGTTCACATCGCCATGTGACCAACACCCAAAGAGTTTACTAGAGTCAATAATCTAGTTCACATCGCCATGTGATTAACACCCAAAGAGTACTAAGGTCTGATCATGTTGTGCTTGTGAGAGAAGTTTAGTCAACGGGTCTGTCACATTCAGATCTGTATGTGTTTTGCAAATTTCTATGTCTACAATGCTCTGTAATGAGCTACTCTAGCTAATTGCTCCCACTTTCATTATGTATCTAGATTGAGACTTAGAGTCATCCAAATCGGTGTCAAAACATGCATCGACGTAGCTCTTTACGACGAACTCTTTATCACCTCCATAACCGAGAAATATTTACTTAGTCCTCTTAGGTAAATAAGGATAATTTTGACCGCTGCCCAGTGATCTACTCCTGGATCACTATTGTACCCCCTTGCTAAACTCATGGCAAGGTACACAATAGGTCTGGTACACAACATGGCATACTTTATAGAACCTATGGCTGATGCATAGGGAATAACTTTAATTCTCTCTCTATCTTCAGCCGTGGTCGGGCTTTGAGTCTTACTCAACTTCACACCTTACAATACAGGCTAGAACTCCTTCTTTGACTGATTCATTTTGAACTCCTTCAAAATTTAGTCAAGGTATGTAATCATTGAAAATCTTATCAAGCGTCTTGATCTATCTCTATAGATGTTGATGCCTAATATGTAAGCAGCTCCACCGAGGTCTTTCATTGAAAAATTCTTATTCAAATATCCTTTTATGCTATCTAGAAATTCTTATTCAAGTATAGGCAATGAGGCGGTTGTGCTGCATAAGGCAGCCAAGTCCAAGGCTGCACCGGGGAAGCTCCCGTTGGAGCAACGCATGGGCGGCAGCCACCCCCAAGACCCCGTTAGCAAAATGTCATAACAATATATTAATATTTATTGTTGTGCAAAGGAGAAGGCTATTTTTTGTAGTTATATTAGTTTATTTCCTCAATATACAATGACCTGGCTTATTCTGTGTCCAAGAGGAAGGAAAAATATATTTCTAGGTGTCATGTGACTTACCTTTTAAAAGGAATAACCTCATGCTATTCAGTCTTCACTATTTGCTTCACAGAACTATTGTAGCCATAAAAAGAAAGGCCATCATGGAGTATATATAACATCGTTTTTCTATTATTCTGCAACTCTATGTACCTCTAATAAGAAATCCTATTTTATATGCCGAGTTGATGAAATTTGTTCCATAAGATATATTCGGTAATTTGGGATGAACCCAAATATCTCCTTTTCCTTCAAATAAATTATCCCTGAAAATATCTGTTTTGAGTAAACATTTCTTTATGGTAGGCATGTTTCAACTGCTAACCACGCCCGGTCACAATCACATCTTTAGTGCGTTGATTCTGCCAGTGTCACAATATTGGAATAACCGACACGTGTGAGTCATCTATAATCTATGAGATGGCCAAATGGACAAGATTGTTTGGAGTTGAACAAGATTCTCAGTATAATTGTGCAAGGTAGGGGGAGAAAACACAGATTGGTGGACAGTACGGGAGGAAGGAAGCAAATTGTCACGTGGTGGCCGAGAAGATGGAGGAGAGGAAGGCGATAATGAGACGCATTTGTCTACCACATGAGGCCGAGAAGATGGAAGAAAGGAAGGCGACAATGAGACGCATTTGTCTACCACATGACGACCATGAAGTATCATCCCATGTGGATAGTCAACGACTCCAATGTCACACAACATTTTTCTTTGTAGACTTTGATAGCTTGTGGCAATGCATGGGCATTGAACTCAGATTCATTTACTTTTGCAGTTACCCATGGTTTGATGGATCAAGAATTTTAGTAGCATTTATTGCAAGGAGGAATATCATATATCCATAAACCTCAGGGTTTTTTTGCAGCAGAACATGATCATGATGAACAGGACAGATTTTTAAAATGCCCGTGGCAACGCACGGGCATTCTATAGTATGAAATATATGTTTCGCTTGATATCTTTTATTAGTTCAATGCCAAGTTATATAAATCTGTCTGTTGCGTATGTGATTAATATTGACAGCTTACGCGGTTGAATTTATATCCTCTCTCCATTTCATATTAGTTGTCACTAATTTAGTATAGTTTATAATAAATCAGCTACAACTAATATCACCGAAGTGTCCACTTCCATGACGATACATCGCGCGTCACAGAAGTGCTTTCGTCAAGGGTGACCGACACGTGGCATCCACCTTAACGGAATGCCGTTAAGCTATCGGGTCCGGTTTTGGATCCGATAACCCGTTAACAGCCCCGACCAATGGGGATTTTCCACGCGTAAAATCATCATTGGCTGGAGGAAATACGTGTCGGCTTACCGTTGGGACAGGTGTCACTCACCCAATGGGCGAGATGCGCTTATGAAATGTTGACACGTGGACCGGCCCGAAAGTGGCCCATAAAGTTTAAATGGGTTGGCCCAACTAAAGGCCCACAAGATTTTGTGGTCCATAATGGGCCGGCCCAGCAAAAGGCCCACGAGATTTTGCGTACCATAATGGGCCGGCCCAGCTAAAGGCCCACAAGATTTTACGGGCCATAATGGGTCGGCCCAGCTAAAGGCCCGCGAGATTTTGTGGACCATAATGGGCCGGCCCAGCTAAAGGCCCACAAGATTTTGCCGACCATAATGGGCCAGCCCAGCTAAAGGCCCACGAGATTTCGCCGACCATAATGGGCCGGCCCAGTTGAAGGCCCAAAAGATTTTGATGACACTAGTAGGCCGGCCCATTAACAGACTGCCATGTTTTGGGCCAAATGCCGGCCCATATTTGATCCGGTCCATTAACAGCCTACCACGTTCCGGGCCTAATAAAGGCCCATATGTGATCCGGCCCGTTAAAAGCCTACCACGTTGTGGGCCAAATTACGGCCCAGATCAGGTCCGGCCCTTGGAGAGGCTTTGGGCTAATTATGGCCCATATCAGATTCAGCCCGTCAACTGGACGCTATGCTTTTGGGCCCACTTGATAAAGGCTCACTTAGTAATTCGGCCTGATATTAGTTTCGGCCTGTTAAAGGCCCGTTTTTAACATTTCAGCCCTATATATATTTCGGCCTGTTAAAAGCCCGTCATATAGTTGGGCCTAACTATGGCCCCGTTTGCATCCGGCCTGCTCACAGATGATAATATGATTGGGCCAAACAAGGACCGAGACAATTTTGGCCTGTTATCAGCCCATGATTTGGTTGGCACAATCATGGGCCGGGGTCTATTTCGGCCTGCTGCCGGCCCCTGAGCTGTTCGGCACGTTTCAGGCCCAACCTACTTTTCAGCCTCCTAAAGGCCCATTGAGTTTTCTTGAGAAAATAGGGCCGGCGGTTTACTCGGCCTATTAAAGGCCCGAATCTACTAGTGGGCCAGTTTACATTTAGGCCTGTTAACGGACCAAGATGACGGGGCCCATGATGCGGATCATACATGGTGATTTGCATGACGGCCCGATTATGTACCGTAATTTTACGGTTTGGCCGGTTTACTACGAAGACAGGATATATATACAGTAAAATAACTGCAGCATCATGAAAGAAAAAACCTAGACTATACAATAAAGAAATTACGGCATATTACATTCACTGGGCATCAAAGTTCGCCACTATGATAATAAAGCACAAGCAGACAGCAAATTACATACACTGGGCATCAAAGATCGCCACCAGTGCAATTAAATATGCCGACAAAATAATATATAAAACCGACAACACTTCAATAGAGTTCAAGAAAGGTTAGCCCTGCTCGGGAGCTGCAGCGCAAGCAGCTGAGCAAGCTGGTGAGACTGCACTTGTTTGACACTTATATCCTTCTCACTTTGAAAGATAAACAAGCAGACAGATGACAGGTTTTGCACATATAAGTATCAGTGCTAACAATTCATCACATTTCTTACTGACGAATAAAGTGACACAGTTTAAAATAGCATTAACACAATATGGTATTGTTCAGTTCAAGACATGGCAGGAAATGACATTGTGAAGGAGTTGGCAACTTCACGACACCACTGGATTACAGATCAAGAACTCATAAGTATCAATGGTTAGTGTGCTGTCAATTTATCCCATTTCAGATTGGCAAAATAAGATCACTTGCTCTGTATAGTTTAATTTACATGGTATGAAGAAGGAACTTGGTTGTACAACTAAAAACTTAAATTGAGAAGGACAAACTTTTGTTTATGAACTACTCCCTCCGTCCCATAATATAAGAACGTTTTTTACACTACACTAATGTAAAAAAGGTTATTATATTATGGGACGGAGGGAGTACATAATAAACTTTAAACATGCAATTTGATGCAAACACCAAAAATAAACAGCTGTTGCAGTCATGCCTAACCAAATATACACAACAAAGTTTGAAGGCTTAAGAAGGACAAACTTACATTATTCGTGAAGGCAGGCTCTATAAAGCCCTTGTCCATGCTGATGGGGGGGGGGCAATTCAAGAAGTTTACCACAAATCTTCTTCATAAGCATTGCCTTTATTCTACATTTTGTTAAGAGTAAATATAGATGTGACAATATAAGAAAAAATGGAGAATATTTAAGATAAGATGAAGAGTGATGCTACATAACCAAGTAGCTATAAATGTAAGTACAGCGATACAGGCAAAAGGTACAGCCAAGAGCAATGCAGAGCTAAACTTCTTCAGTACCATCGGTGTTATCCAACCTTATGGTAAGAGTAAATATAGATCTTATGTGTAGAAAATGGAGGGCAAAGGAAAATAAGCTGCAGAGTGATGGTACATGAACAACTACCTGTCAATATAAGTACACTGATAAAGGACAGCAGGTACTTACAAGAACAATGCAGAGCTAAAAAATTTCATTGGCATTGGATATATTCTACACTAATGTAACCATTCATACAGATCAGATAATTTGGAGCGAACAATTGATAAGCAAGCTATCATGCATACTGCTGTCACATAATGAACCAGGTATGTATGCAAGTACAGTGATACAGGACAACAGGTACTAACAAGAGCAAAGCAGCGGGCATCATATTTGCGATATCCTGTCGTTCTTTTCAAACCGAATTCTTTTTCGAGCAGATTTCCTGCAAAAAAGATCCGTAAGGCACATGCGGAAAAGTAGAAGTTCAAATTGTCATGCGATATCATAGACAGTACCTCATCCTCGGAACGAGACCAGTGCATAACAAGGTTTTTCCATTCAATGTCTTCTAAATTTAGCACATGAGACTTCACCAGAAATTCGTTTGCCATCAAAGTGTGATTTCCTCAGGTAACACCAATACTGCTGCAATGCTTCCTTGAAAAGCGCAAGCAAGCTTTGCTCGTCATGACTATCCAGATTGACCCTCGCCTACTTACAACAATGTAATGTAAATCATTGATGTGTTCAATCAGCAGAAAACAGGAAAATAATCACCATGAATAATAGCACTTACACGTAAGTGGGACAGGAAGATGTGAAAATGGTGTTTGTCTTCACTATAATCTTCCCATGATGGGAATATATGCACGTAGTCCCTAACAACATTGAAAGCATTGTCTTTTAAACTGGGAATAACTGGAATGGGGTTCCAATCTGCAGGAATTGGCCGTCTCTGCAGTTGGGATAGGTCTTCGGCCGGTGGACTTGCTGTACTTTTTGCTGGAGTGGGATTTTTCTGTGGTACGGCTGGTGCTATGGCAACTGAAATCGGCATACCTTTTGCTGGAGTGCAGGTCCTGTGTGGTGGGGCTAGTGGTGTGGCCAGTGAAGTATGGGTACAGTCTGCTGGAGTCGGTCCTACGTTTTGTGTCACTGGTTGTACAGCCAATATAAGTGGGGTGCTGTCTGATTTCTCCGGCACAACCACGTTTTTCAAGGACTTTGCTGGTGCTCCTTCAGGTTCGGCAATCACCCTCTTCCTTTTTGATGTCTGATGCACAAGAACAACATTTGAGTGGAAAAACATGGTATGATGACAGATGGAATATGTATTGATAATGGATGGGCATGGCATCTCGACATATATGATGAGTAAACTAAGCAGATGGCGGTGCAACAAAGTAGAAGAAATGCAAGACAACATATGCAAGATACGCGCAATCAATAAAACCTTGCCAAATTAGAACAGGCACCTTGATGGGTGAACATGACAGGCCATCTGCCTTTGACTCCTCGAGGTTAGAATAGTCATTAGGATCATATTCTGAACAAGAATCTACAGGTGGGGAGCGTATGAGTTTCATTGCATCCAGAATGGCACTCAATGCCTTGGTGCCAATTTTGTAAGTCATTGCAGTGTTCCACAATATTCTTCTGATGCGCGGATTCTGATATTCACTGTAATTACGTATAATATCTGAGAACCATGAAAACATAAATAGTTGTGAGATTATCTTTGTAATGCAGAGGATATTCTAATATAGGGGCGCCCCTGTAAACACTTGTGTGCTATCACTGGATTCTGATGAGAGAGCTCATGTGTGCTGTAATATGGTGCGTGCATTTATATAATCTGGCACAAGTACACAAAAAATAGGCTCCAGAAGTAAGGATAGTTGGCAGATGATAGGTTCAAAATATACTGTATAGAGAGTTTATTGCCAAACCATGATAACAAGAGCACACAGCAACTAGGCAGATCATAGTGTACATAAAAGGGGTACACCATAACCACGATATATAAATCGGGAAAGTGGAACTGGCTTGAAAATACGGTGTTGTATTGCCACTAGTAATTGAAAGCCTATCGATCACGTACAGGCCAGCTCTATCAGCTGTTGACTGCAGATGTCCCTGCTCCCCTTCCTGACAAGGAACATACTGTACGTACTAAATACAGAATAACAAAAGAGGAACATGTTAAAGAACAGAAGAGGAAGCATATTCTTGAGGTTCCGCTTAATTGCATACAATGTTGGTTGCCCACTCATGATGAATCACAACGCCCAAAGAAATGCAATTCCATGCTGTCTCTCTATATGTGGCAATTTTGAACAAGAGTCATTAGGATCATATTCTGAACAAGAGTCAACAGGTGGGGAGCGTATGAGTTTCATTGCATCCAGAATGGCACTCAATGCCTTGGTGCCAATTTTGTAAGTCATTGCAGTGTTTAGCTTCAAGAGTGGACTGCTGCTAGTGCGACACAAAGCAGCTACACAGATCATAGTGTAGATATAACGGGAAAACCGTAAGCATCAGAGTAAAATCAGCAAAGTGGAACTTGCTGGAATATATGTGCTAGTATTGCCGGTACGGCTAGAAAGGCTTCGGATACCAGCTCTCTTCAACTGAAGGTGCGGTACTGTTAATATCAGTGTAACTCTCAAAGGCGACACAGCTCCCCGCATTTCCTTGCTATTCTTATAGGATTCAAGTGGGCAGGCCACTACAAATCCTATTCCCATGTTTACAAAATCCTACGAATCAAAGAGGCCCGAAGAGTTCAAAGTGTCCATCACAACCGACCGTATAGACCTCTACACTGCAAATGTCCCTGCTCATCTTCACTACAAGGAACATACTGTACTACTATCATACTCCCTCCGTTCCAAAATATAAGTCTTGGTAGAGATTTCCACTATGGATCACATACAGATGTATCCAGATACATTTTAGAGTGTAGATTCACTCATTTTGCTCCATATGTAGTCCATGGTGGAATCTATACAAAGACTTGTATTTAGGAACGGAGAGAGTACTTATTAAAGAAGAACGGAAGAGGAACATGCTAAAGAAGAGCAAGCAGATTTTGGATAATAAAATGTTCGTTGCGCAGTGCCCACACATGATGAACCAGAGCGCATTAAGAAAGCAACTCCCTGCTGTCTCTCTATATGTGGTGCACGTGCTTTTTCGAAAGTAAAGTAGGAACATTAGCTGACCAATTAAATGTTATCTGTTTTAGTAATATCAGCATCATATCAGATTCGTACTTGAGCAACAAGTTTGGAATTATGAGTGGCACGTTGTTTAGCTTGATGGATTCAGGAGCAGTGCTAAGCAGGTACGATGATGGTACTGAATATAAAGGCATGTCTGCATGCAAGTCGCGTGACTTTTGTCATTTGGGTCAGTCGACCATTTCAGGCGGTTGGATGAAGATCCTACGTCTCCTAACCCTTCTTCTTCCTCGTCTCTGATTCTTCCCATACAGAACACCGCACGGGCCGCCGGCCGGACCACCGGCCCCCACCGCCTGTGTTCCTCCGCCACCCCCACCCCCACCCCCGCCCCACCCGCGTCGAGTTTTCTTCGTTCGGCGAGGCCCCACCACCGCCCCCCACAACCACCGTCCCCACCCGAGCCCCTTCGTTCGCACCGGCGAACTCCGGCGAGCTCTGAAAAATCGACTGACCCAATTTTGAAATTTAGTCTACTGTGATTTAACTAGTGTGGAATATAAAAGGGGAAAACCATAAGCATTGGGAGTATAGTGTTGAGCGTGCCATGGCGGATCTGAAGGTGCAAACCGGACAAAGGCAACTTCGCAACCAATGTTTGCTTTCAACTAGCAAGTAAGTGATGGACAAGAAATCAGAGTAAAGCAGTGGCGATCTATTTTCTTGCTGCGATAAATAAGTTGAGCAGATACGAAAGAGTACCGCCTCTGGTGCGGCGCCGTGTATGCATCTGCTGAGAATTTGACGGTGCTGCGGTAGCGATGGCTGTCGGCGGCGTGGAAGCAGATCTAGGAGGGTAGACGGTGGCGGCGGGGCGCGGTGGACGAGACGGTCGTAGGAGCGGCGCCGGCAAGGTGGACGACGGCGGGGATGAAGCGAGAGGACGGGATGCAAGGATCCCGGTCCGAAGCCGTGGATGAGAGAGGTCGATCTCTTGTAATGGACGGCGGCGTCGGGGTATCAGCTCCGGCATGGTGGAGGAGGACGGCGGTGGATGGGGTGGCGGACGGAGGAGGCTGGGGTGGAGAGGGTGTTTTGGCGCCCACGGAGTACGAATGGGGAAATGGAGGTGGAGAGGAAGGGGGGAACCATGTCTTCAGGGCGCGCTTGTCTCAAATGCGAGGAAATTTACAAACTTAGCCCCCGTTTCAAATTTCCTACATCACAACAATATTAGTCGGTTGGGGATAGGACGGTAATCTCGCATACACCGAATATTTGCCGACGAGAGTTTGTTTTTGGCGCCCACCGTGTATGAATCGGGGAGGGAGTCGATTTCGGCCGAGGACACACTGTGTTTTGGCGCCCACCGTGTATGAATCCGGGTGAGAGGCGGTTATGTCACGTTTGAGTGAAATTACAAACCTACCCCTATCGAAACCTATAGAAATCGAGCAGATAGGCTTTGCGTGGCAGGGATAGGCAGTAGTAATTTCCATCTCGCAGATTTTGGTTTCGGGCGGTTACTGCGACTTTCCCCGCTTCGTTCAAATTTTGCAGAGTGCACGTTTACCGTGCCAACTCAATTCGAATCCCGTTTGTATTCTATTTTTTCGGGCGGGATCCATTTTCGATTGGAATAAAATTCTATATACATCATTTTTTATATATACTTTCAAAAGCACAACACCCTTTATACATAAATATGGTTTACAAATGGCATGATCTCAGATTCATAAGGTTGTATCCATCAATTTGGATTTTCAAATATTTGAAACCACTTTATGTTGAAATCCAATGTATGCATTCCTCGCTAACTGTCTCCAATTAATGTGTGTTTCATGCGGGTTTTTTTTACTTCTCAAACATGTATAATGTGTTTCACACACGCAACATATAGTGTAATCCCGTTTAGACATTAATTGCATATAAACCATGCATTGTTTCTAATTAAAGAATCTATGGATCACCAATATTGATAAACTATATAACATTACACGTGTCCCCAAATTCAAATGAATATGCATGTTTGATACACCAATTTGCGTTATGATATTATCGATGTCGTGATCTCCAGTTTAAATATTTGAATCCCATTTAATCCAGATATTCGTCTCATATAACTATCACTCATGCTTATATAGGACTATCTCTCTAGACCTATACGCGTTCATCGTCTCTCGGGTATCTCTCGTGCTACCTGTATGTCGACAATGATCTTTTATCTTCGTAACACACTGACGGTACTCTCTCCCTCGACCTTCATCACTCTATCTCTCTCTAAGTATATCTCGCTCCCTGCTATGTGTCTCTAACTATGATTCTCCATGTGGAATCTCTTTCTCTCACACAAACACAAAACTTTGTCTCCCGGGGTCTCATTTCTCTCTACTATTCCCCTGTGTGCCACTCGCACACCCCTCATACAGAGATGTCTTTCGCTCCTTAGGTATGAGAACCTACGACTCTTCCTCTTAAATATCTCTTTCTCACACACAAACACAAACTCTGTCTCCCAGGGTCTCATATTTCTCCACTGTTCTCTTGTATGTCGCTCACACACACTCTCTCTCCCTAGAGATATCTTGCGTTCCCTCATATGTCTCTCTAGCTATCACTCTCGTTTTGAAATATCTTTCTCTCTCGCAGACACAAAACTCCGTCTCTCGGGATCTCATTTCTCTCCGATATTTGTTGTATGTCAGTCACATGCACCCTTTCTTCATCTCTCTGACACCCACACCCATAACTCAGCCTTCTGATCCACTCGACTCCTATCTCTAACGCACACTAGCTAGCATCTTTATCTTTCTATTTATCTGTTTCTCCATCAACCTTCTTTCATTTATAGGTTGATCTCTTTTGCACAATCGTTGTGCCTCACTCCCTCTGCTCGCCATAGATGCATGCTCCAGCCCACGCCACTATCTCTTAAAGACAAAAACACATGCTCAATTGCCGGGCCTTCTTCCCTGCATTCTCACATTCATGCATATTGTCATACCGATCCGTCTCTCCCATGTCGTTGATCTTATGACTTATGTCTTGTTTCTTTTATCTCGATCATGCGCGTGCACACACACACATCCCACGTATACATGTATACCTCTCACACATGCACGTTCAAGGTCTCTATGTCTCCATACATAGTTAATTACCCTCAACCCTAACGCCACATCGAATCGTTCTCTTCTTGTGTGCGCATAACTTCCGCCTGGATGGGTAAAACACACACTCACACTTAACAATCTCCTTCTAGCTACCCCCCTCTCACTCTTCCCCTATATCCCCGAAACCAATAAGACCATCCCTTCGTTTAATTCCCGCCTACATGCACCATCGATATATAGTAGTCTTCCTCGGTGTCTCTCGAACAAACACGTTCTCTCCATGTCGACTACTCTCACGCGCACACACCTTCTCTTCCCTCTCTACGGGCATTTTCTCTCTCGCACCCCATCGTTGGTGGCCTCTGCCATACACATCACCTCTCTATGATGAAGCCATGCACACTTAAATTACATCCTCCACCGAGGACCCCACGACACACACACACAAACACACACACACACACACACACACACACACACACACACACCCACACACACACGGAAACACACACACACGCACACAATAAGACTCCATCACACGCACACGCACACAATAACTAAGACTCCATCTCTCTCTCTCTCTCTCACACACACAAACACACACACACACACTGAGACTCCATCTCACACACACATGCTCTAGGCCGAGCATTTGTTCCTACCACCCTTCATCCCCTTACCCGTATGATAAACAATCACCTTAATTTACTTGTATAACATGGACAAATTCCACTTTACTTTAGTAGTTAGCAAACTTATCATCTGTACCCTTATAAAAAACCGAGTTGGCGATGATGGTCTGCCTGCCATCTTGTAATATAGACCGTCTGATATATATCTGACGGATAGAAAGCAAACTATGATAATTTTACAAAAGAGAGCCTCACCTCTCTCCACATGCTTATCTCCCACAACCTCATTGCTGAGCAATTAAAAAAGAAAGTCTCTGGAACAATCTAGCATGGTGGCCGCTGCCGCCTGCCGGCGCCGTCCATCCCCATGCCTCCGCCCATTCCGACCACCAGTCACCACCACGCTCCACTCCTCCTCACCTTATCTCTCATCTTTCATTTTTTCGATGACATTCTCGAGATACCAGTTTTCCGATAAAATTCTCGAAATATCATTAGTTTTTACACATGGGATTACTCCTGCATGGGTAAATCACAACAAGTGTTTTGTAAAAAAATGCATATTGATGTTCCGTGCAATGCACGAGCATCTTGCTTGTAATTATATAACGCTAATCACGAGCAGGAAGTGACATTTTTTTTACACAACCACGTTAACATGGCCACGTAAATCACTAGCTAAAGTAAATACCATTATACTTATATCCCGATGCAAAAGGTTGAGTACATGTCCGAAGAGTAGAGTCGCACACACGCACTCTGTCTCTCAGAATCTCTCACACACACACACACACCAGTTACGTGACGCCCACTTAAGCAGACACGTATGTTACAATTTGTGCACCCGCGGGTACACGTGATGCTGCGCATTTATTCAAGCCGGACGGCGAACCCAAACAGTAGCTGCATTCATTCCCCTCCCACCGCCTCTTCTCTGGTCGCCGTCGCCCGGTAGCCATGGCCCGGCCGAAGGTAACAACATACGCCATACTCCCGCCGGAGCGGCGCTTTAATCTGGAAATTTTAGTGGTCATGCATGCATCTTTTTGTGCTAGCACTCCTATATAAGGGTTGACCGGTCGCTTCCCGCGGACGTGCGCGGGCGGTGGAAGAGGAAGGAGAAGGGAAGCGGGCTGTGGAGTAACGTTTTTTACCACAATTTCTTAGGAAACTGAGTGCAATAATTGAGTAGTTTTGCAAACTACCAGTACTACACCTGAAACGGTTCAAAACCTATACTCCCTTGCCAGCGTGCGCTTCCTGCGTGAAACGGTCAGCGTCGCCCTGGAGCGTCAGTGCCGCATTAATGCCCGGCCAGAGCGGAGGCGACCTCTCACTGGCGCCGGCTTTGAGAGAGCGCCGCTTCCCGGTGCACGCGACTGCTCCGCGTCGAGGCTGGCCATAGGCTATGTTTGGATCCATTGGTCTGAGTTAGTTTGAGCTACTTGGGGCTCAAATAGCCCTAAAGTATCCAAGCATGAGGGTTTAAATTGGAGCAAGTTGCACCGAACCCACCAAAAAAACTATCCCACCCAAGAGGTGCTAACTGGAGATAGTTCTCATTGGGACCACCGAAAATTCACTTTTCTCTCTCCATCAAGTGCATTTATTGTCAATCTAACCCTGTCACCCAAACACCTCTTTGGCTACAGTTAGTTCAGGGTTAGTCATGAGTTAGTCTAACCTCTAGCTAAGTTAGAGTATCCAAACAGGAGCAGTATAGGACATGCAAGTTGCTCAAAGCATACAGTCAAATTCGTACGTGAAAGGATTTTTTTCTTTTTGAAAACGGAACGTGAAAGGAATTTTTTTAGAATGCTCTTGGCATGTCGCTAACATGTGATGAGTTAACCGACCTCAATAGACGGCAAAAACGCCAGCCCGCCGCACTTTGAGAGAGACGAGGAGGGAGAAGCGATACGGGCTGCTGGATTACTAGAGATAGGTGTCGCACGGAAGCCAAGAAATATGGTGATAGCGTGGGTTAGCCATGTACTAGTATGATGTAACTACACTGGGCTGCCGTGTTTCGTACTCTTCCAGTCCACTGTGGAGATGATTGGTTGATTTTATATCGCTGAATAATATAAAATATTATGAGTGCAGACGCTCCACCCCGAGGTTCCTTGCTCCTTCTCGGTCGTCGGGAATCTATGTTCTTCCACTCTATTTTTTACGTGAGCTTTGTTCATCCTTTTGCCAACACGCGACACATCTAGCATCAAGGTGCACGTGTCATGCAAGGATCGTTCCATCTATATGAAGAACACGTGGGACTGGAACTACGAGACGGACATGTACCCAGGAGTGGACGTGCGAACCTGTGTAATGTAGCGCAGTAAGTGAAGTAGAAAGGCACAAATAGTATGAACATGCGTGGCATATAGGCATTTGTCTCTTACTACCACTAAATGTTGTACGTGCAATGCCCGGTGATGTTATGGAGTATGTGACTAAGTACTCTACTACTACTACATTAATTAGTCACATATTAGGTTTTATATTTGTTTACGTGTATGCCCCGAGACCTTCCAACTAGACGTGTCTTTCTCTCCGGGTCGCACTTTGTATTGTTCATACCACTAGTACAGTAGTACTACTACGTGTGGTCTCCGACCCAGAAGTGGAGACGCTCTACCACGCTGTTCATGTCCCACTCCTTTCGCTGACGTGTGGGACATCCAGCACGTGCTGTGTGTTTGGCACTCCTTCATCGTAAGAGTTGAAACGCTAGCATTCATTAGAAATAAAAAATAAATATAAATCACCAGTGACACTATACCACGCGGTTTGCTTGCTCCTCGATATCAGAAAGAATACTTCCGCTCGCCGACATGTGGGACGTCGACCATCCTGGTCCACTTGCCATGCCCGCAGAACTCCAAGGGAGAGTCACCCCGGTCGTCGCGCCGCAGTAATTACTAATGAGCCGTCAAATCACAGGCCCAACCTTACCCACTTTGAAGTTGCTCGGACGAAGGAACCATCATGACTTCGTTGAATTCCGCTTCTTGAAGAAAACTACTGTACCAGCAGTACTGCTAGCTACAGTAGTTACTCCAGCAGAGGCCTCCTTTGGTTCATAGGATAGGAATTTATAGGAATATGAAAATCATAGGAAGTGAGATGACATGCATCTCAATTCCTATAGAGAAAGAGATGCCATTTGATGCATAGGATAGGAATTTTTCCATTGAGTCTAGGCTAAGGTACTTATAATTTGCTCTAAAAACTACAGTAGTAACTAGTAGTACTGGTACATGCTCGTAATTAACTAAACAAACGTACGGGCGACACAGACACACACACTAACTACTAGTACTACTACTTCTCACATGCTGGCCAGACGCCGTCGTTCTCCTTCCCGGCTTTGTCGGCGACACCCCACCGTGCTTGGATCTCCGCCGACCTCTCCGCAGTAGCGCGTGCATCCTCTTCTTTCTTGCGGCGGCGGGCCTCTCTTTTCTTGAGTGCTTTCTGACTTTTCCGCTCCCTCTGTGCGGCTTTGGCCGCCTCTTGCTCTACCGCCCATTCGGCCTTGGCAGCTTCAAATTCGCCCACATAGGTGTGAGGTCGCGAGCGGCGATGAACTCGGCACGGCGGGATGCCACCGCTTCCCTACCATTCTGTGTGCGGTCGTGGGCGGCGAGGAACTCGGCGCGGCGGGATGCCATCGCTTCTTTACCGGTTAGTGTGCGGTGCGGTGGGATGAACGATGCTTGGTGACAGCTCTTGGGTGGAGTGGCCGGAAAACCGTAAAGTGCATTGGTTTGTCAAGAGCTCAAGGAAAGAAGACGAAGGAAATTTGGATTCCCCTTCAAATCCTGGTCATTTATTACCGAGTAAAATGCATTGGCGGTCATTGAACTTGTCTTGATAGCTCACTTTGATCATGGTATACGAGATATGGTGATTATACGGTCACTGGCTTAGCGTATAGCTCCATATTTGTCTGGTTGACCAGTCAACAGTCCGCATGCGCCTCATCAGCCCGTGTTCTTTATCTATCTATCTATGAGGGCCTACCTGTCAGTGGAGAAAGAAATAAAAACCAAAATTATGCGTATGTGACATTACTATTTAGACGTTTGCTGGAGGCCTCCGCGAACACCGAGCATGTATTCACCTGGCTCAACACCAATGGTCATACTCGCAACTCGGCGCCTTGCTCATGTATATCGTCCATCACAACGACAATCTATAAAACAGCCTAGCTAAAGAGGGTACTATGGTGCGGAGTATGTACTATCGTGAGCAACCGATCATAGTGCCACTGCACACGAGTGTGTGTCTGATCGATTCGTCCATTATTCGTAAGTTATGCATGGTTGTGTGGTGTCTAATGGTGGTCGTCGAATGCTAGCTGGCGACAAGAGCGCTTGCATGGACGCCTGGTTGACAATACGTGCCGCATACGCTTCAAAGGCTCGTCATCCATGAGTTCACATTTTACCACCACGCCAGCGTCTGACCGGCCTGGCCTACCAAAACCCCTTCCATCGCTAGCGCGCGCTTCCCGCCTGAAACGATCACCGTCTCTCCAGAACGTCAATGCCACATTCACCGGCCTTAACTACAGGTGCAGTTGGTGAGTCACTGACATGCGGGCCAGATGCCGGTTGGGCCCACATGTCAGTGAGACAATGCACCTGCGGTTAAGTCACTGAAGCAGCGTCCGCATTCACGCCCGACACGACCTCTCACTGGCGTCGGCATTGCAGAAGCACGACGGCCGAGAGAGTGCCTCCCGCGCGGCATCCCGGTGCAAGCGACTGCTCCGCGTTAATGACATCACGGCCATCCTTCCGTCCGCTGTCAACACTAATGACACGCGGCTGCCGACGAACCTACTCCGGTGCCAGCCGTCCATCCGTCTGCCGCGGCTCATTGCCATTCGCCCGCTATATTAACTTGAGCCCCAGCTCCCAGCCATAGCCAAAGACCCACACTCATTCTCCTTCGGTCCCTTCCTTCTATTGGCACCACTCCAACCATGGCCTCCGGGCACTCCAAAGCTCTCTCGGACGTACTGTCGCAGGAGCAGACGAAGGACATCGGTGGCTCTGCTCTGGGCACGCTCCAAAGCTCTCTTGGACGTACTTTCGCAGGAGCAGACGAAGGAGATCGCCGGCTCCCCCCCTGGCCGCCCTCTGCCGCCACGACCACGAAGCCGGCGCGCGTGCGCGGGCGCAGCCGGCAGCGAGGAAGAGTAGTACATGGTAGGTCGCCACCGCTCTGGTCCCAGGAAGGCCACCGCTCCTCCACTCAGTCAACGCCAAGCTTGGTGGGATAAAAATAGGCGGTCGATTAGCCGCTTGATGGCGATGTGGAGGCGGAAATCTTCATAACCTTGTGCTCCGGAGGAGGAGGTTATCGAGGCGGATAGGGAGGAGGCAAAGGCAATGGCCGGATTTCTCGGGTTCATGACCGGACATGGTGGTCGGGGCCCGGCGATCGTTTAGATTAGGTTTATAGTAGGTTTTAGTACGGTTTGTGCGAAATATGTAACGAATTTCGTCCTGTTTATAGGAAAAGTTCTCAAAAGGTAATGAATTTCATCCGGTCAATTTGAAATTTGCTTTGTTTGCACGAATTTCGTCCGGTTAGTTCATATAGTTGTCGAAAGGTATGTGGGCAGCATTGGATGGCATCCATCAGTGTCCTCGGACAGATGCCGGTGTAAATTTGAGGGCCAGCGCTGGAGATGCCCTAACTATCATGCTATAATTGCTAACAGTGCTCCATTATTTTGCAGGAAACAGTTATCCCTCGATCAAAATCAGATCCGCCGTGTTCCGCACTCCTCCCACATAAGAGTGTAGACTCTTGCTTACATAAAAATGGAGCAAGTGGACAGCACTGTAGCACGTCATATCACTCAAACTAGCCCGCCTAACTCGTGGGAAAGCACCGCCCTCGTCATTTTGTTCTGGATTTCTATCAATCGATCGCACGAAAATGTTACGCTTTGCAAGTTCAAAAGGAAAAGGTGGCACACTTACAACTCGTACGCGTCGCATTCACATCGCACCCCCGACAGTCCGGCTCGCACGCCGCTCACCAGAGGGGACAAGCGTTGTCTTGCATTTTCACCGACATGTGGGACTACAATTGAATAAACCGTCGATAGCCGAAATCTAATCGCTCGGCGGGCGTCGGCTGAGAGGAAAGAGACGGGGGAGGGAGAAGAGATCGCCCACCCGCCATGCACGGACTCCAAGAAATATGTGGTGATAATGTGAGGTGGGCCATGTGGGAGTCCGCACCGCTTCCAAGCCCGCTTCTTACCGCCCTGGCCCACCAGAACCCCTCCCCCACCCCACCACCTCCGCGCGCGCGCTCCCCCCTCAGAGGCCAGCTGCCCACATTCATAGCAAGTAGTACCAGTAAAATTCTGGGCTATAAAGGGCATGTACAATGGTTGATAAGATAGTCTTATCATAAGTCTTGCATGTAATTTAGAGATGACAAAAAAACATGTGTACAATGGATCATCTCTTAGCCTTATCTTCAATAACTAGTTATTCCTAAAAACATGGTGAAACATATTGTGCTAAGAGATCATCTCTTGTCTCCTCTTAAATAAGAGAAGACAAGCCTTTTCTTATGATTTCTCTTTCCTCCACCTCATCATTTTTATCCTATGTGGCATCACTACAATAGAACCATTGTACATGCCCTAAGCCCGCTTATGTGGAGGAGAGAGATCTGCAGGAGCCCGTCTCTACACGTGCTCCTAGGTATAAACAACTAATTCTAAAAAAAGAGGCATAAAAAACAATTGTGTCTAAAAAAAGAAAGGTAAAAAACATTTGAGAGGAAATAGATAGAGAGAATGTGAGAAAAAGTTGTAACCTTATAGCCAGCCTTATAGTCAACACTATGGTAGTATTACATGAGGAAGGAGGGAGTGGTGCACATGCGAAGTTCACTGGGCTGCCGTGTTTCACACTCCTGCGTCGTAACGGTGGAGACAGTAGGTTTCATCAAAATTAAACAATGAATACTCGTTGCTCGTCCACTATATCGGAAAGAATACTTTCATTCGCCGACATGTGGGACATCGACCAGCCTGGTCCACCTACCATGCACAAAATTATCCTGGTCCACCCCAGTCGTAGCGCAGGCTCAGCCTTTCCCACTGTAAGTTAGTCGGACGAAGGAACCATCATGACTTCGTTGAATTCCGCTTCCTCAAGAAAACTTACTCTACCCGCAGTACTGCTACCACACGCGAAGACTGGACGGCAATGTACCACGTCATATCACTAAAACCCACTAGGCCAAACTAGCCCGCCTAGGATTTGTACTCCCTCCGTTTCGAAGTTAGTAGTACAAAGTTGACTCATCTCTTTTGGAACGGAGGGACGTCTCTGTACTGCTATGATTTTGTGTTGTACGTCTCTGTACTTTTTCTACGATTTTCCTACCCTATGAACCAAATGAGGCCTGAATGTATCCGTGTCGACTATTGTCTGATCGATCGCTAAGCCTACAATTTTAGGAGCTTGGGCTATTGGCCGATCGACGACGGATCAGTATAAGCGTACCACGAGCTCATCAGCCCCAACATTTCTCTTCGGTGAGTGTTTTGCAAGTACTATAGCTCGCACACTAGCTAGCCTACTAACACCAAGAATCATCAAATAAGCTCTGCTGATATGATAAACAGTTCAAACTTACATCTAAGCATGCCATATATTACATCAAAAGCTGGTGAGGATACATCTGTTTCCATAACTCGGAGAGGGTTCGCATGATTCACTATCAAACAAAAGTAGCAAGTACCGCCCACACAAGATAGTGCACTAGCCCTAAGATGGTTTGATAACACGCATCGTTCTGGTAATTAAACACAGGGCAATGCAAACTATCCTGAAGGATTAGCGCGACCAACTATTTCTTGACATCGATCTCTCGGGCATTGACCACAGGACGAACAGCAGCATGGGAATCGATCTCTGGGGCGATGTCCACAGGACTAGCCGCGACATCGGAATCGATCTCTGGGGCGATGTCCACAGGATGGACAGCGGCATCGAAATCGATGTCCGGGGCGATGCCAACAGGATGGACCGCGACATCAAAAACGATCTCTGGGGTGTTGTCCATAGGACGGGCCGCAACATCGAAATCATCAAGGACGTCCACCGGCACCTGCACAACCCTAACATATTAGCAAGCGCATTGCAAATAATCAAAAACCACAGCTGTGGTAATAAGCCATTAGTTTTTACCTTGTGCAGCTCACCGGGGGATCCCATCCCTCCGGGGGCCATCTCCTCGTCCTCGATGGGGGCCATCACCTTGCCAGGGGAATACTGCTTCTCAATGGTGACTATCTCCTGAAACTCGGCCTTGAGCCTCGCATAGGTGGCCATCAGAGTTTCTGGGGTAGGCACGGTGGGGCCCTTGCTGTTCTTCCAACTTTCTTTGAGGAGTTCATCCGCCAACGTCGTCAACTCTTTGGCCAGTGCTTGTTTCTTGGAGTTCTTCGTCTCCATGGGTTGGCCCGCCAACATGGTCAACTCGTTGGTCGGTGCTCACTTCCTGGAGATCGCTATGTCTAGTGGGTTGTCCGCCGGCAACTCTTTGCCTAGTGCTCCAGGATCCATCAATGAACTGACAAACAAAAAGCAATCGAAAGGAAACCACAATCGCAATGAAAACGGGAAAAGAATAGGTTGTGCGAATTGGTCGGTGCTTCGCAAAAAGAAGATTCTTGGAATGAAATTATAGCAGCATCACTGATTCGCCCACCTTTCCTTCGTCAGTACAGAAGAAAAATGGCAGAAGTGAGTAGCGTGGAGTGAGGCTTTCTTCAAGAAAGGGGAGAAAGGGCTTCAACGAGCATTCCAGTGAAATGATTGTTGCTTCGTCCAGTCCAACTTCAAGGCCACTTTACCACTGCTGGTAAAGGTGTGGGTTTTGTGATATGACGGGTCATGACGGCCACACTGGGGTGACCGGTGATTTTCGACTATAGCACCTCGCTGTGATTTGGTGGATGGCACACGGGCCCGGATGCTTTGATGTCCCGCATGTAGATAGAGCGGCTAGTCATATAGGAGTGCTCAATATTGTGCACCGCGACCAAGGCGGAGAGGAAAATGAGAGAACTATGTAATTAATGCATTAGTTAAATTAGGGTAGTTTTATAAAGTACGAGATACATTCCTCCAATGGCAAAATGCGTTGGTTGATGAGATTTGAGATTCGAGCCCTATAAACCGGAAGGGAGATTTGAGATTTGAGGTTTGAGATACTGCACGCGGTGTAGTCTAGTCACTTGTTGGAATCTCTAGAAAGACTTATACCGCATGATTCTTTGCTCCTTCTTACTACTACGTACTACTTCGCCGACAGGTGGGACAACCAGCAGCATCCGGGTCGACGTAATACGTGTCATGCGCCATATTAGAGTGCGGAACGGAAGGGGGGCATAACCCCGGTCGTACCGCCTGGCCCTGTTTGGATACTCTAACTCAGTTAAAGGTTAGAGTTAGATTCTAATCCTGAACTAACCCTAAAGTAACTCTAGCGAAAGAGGTTTTTGGATGACAGGGTTAGATGGAGCGCGGATACGGCGAGGTGCCTTCATGGGTGGTGCGAGAGGGAGGGAGGGAGAGGACGAGAAGCTTCGAGGAAGTGGGGAGGGATCTGCTGCGGGGAGAGCGAGTGAAAAATGTGTTTTTAGTGTCCCGAGAAGAACTAACCCAAATAAGCACCTCTTGGGTGGGCTAGATTTTTTGAATGGGTTAGACGCATCTAACCGAAACTAACCCTCCAGTTTTGATATTTTTGGGTTAGTTGAGTTCAAACTAACCCAAACTAACTCTAACGCATGGATCCAAACAGTAACGCACCGTCAAATCGCATAGCCCGACCTTTCCAGCAGTAAGTAAGTTGAATCCACTACTCCCTCACCCTCCTCGCCTCTCTGTCAAACCGCCTCCGAGAAAACTGCCGCACGTACTGCCCGGGAAAAGCCCCGCCCTCAACTTTTAACTATGTGAAAATAGTTCGAGCTTGTTCGTTCTATATAAATACTAGTACTATATGTTTACTCACCCGTTGGGTTGTTCAATGAATGGAGGGCCGGGGAGCACAAGTGAACAATACTACTACTGGTAGTAGTAAGTAGGAGTCGTACAGTTAGTCACCTTAAATAGAGAGTTTCTTTTCTTTAATGCCACGTACACAAATTGAAACGCTTGTTGTGGAGAGAAAAAGATAATCACTCCACTATATATGTACGCAGGGGCCTGAGCGCTTGCTTTACTAGGGTTGCTCTCTTCATTCTCTCATTCTCTCCAGATATAAACAAGACAGCGGTAGCGAGATTTTCTCTCTGCTCACCGCTGGTCACAGATCCGGCCGGATCCCTTTGGCTGGTGTGTGTAGACGACTAGGTGCATCGTTCACGCATTCATCACTGGCGAGGGAGGAAACCCACAACTGCCGGAGGGGCCCGATCCTCTGCCTGTGCCGTTCTCTCCGACACAACGCCGGCTCGGGAGGTCCTCCGACCCTTCTTCCTCCCTGTCGTATTGTCCGCAGATCCGACCTGCCGCCGCCGACATCTCGACGACCCTTAGGTATAAGTTCTTCGAAAGCGGCCGTGCTCTACTGCCCCAGCTCCCCATGTGTCTGCATGTGCATCTTTTTCTACTCCCATCAGCTCTTCCAAAGCCACCTAAATTTTTAGTATTATTAGAGGTAAAGCTACTTCATGCATTCGAATCGAGGACTTTGTTCAAACAACAAATAAAGGGGGGAAAGTTGTAGCATGAATCTAGGACTTGATTCAAAGAGGAAATAATATGGTGAAAGTAGTAGAGACCGGATACCCAAATGGTCTCTTGGTTGAAAAGGGAAATAATGGGAACACGCAGTACAAACTGGATAAGGAACAGATCTATTATTGGTTGAAAAAAGGATAGAAAGTGGCGGCTGGTGGTCAAGTCAACAGAGTATGTCCAGGATTAGATTTCTTGCCCTCACATAGTGAAAGGTCTCCAGGATTAGAATTGCTGCCCTCACATAGTAAAAGGTCTCAGGATTAGATTTGCTGCCCTCACATAGTAAAAGGTCTCCAGGATTAGATTTGCTGCCCTCACATAGTAAAAGGTCTCCAGGATTAGATTTGCTACCCTCACATAGTAAAAGGTCTCCAGGATTAGGTTTGCCACCCTCACATAGTAAAAGGTCTCCAGGATTAGATTTGCTGCCCTCACATAGTAAAAGGTCTCCAGGATTAGGTTTGCCGCCCTCACATAGTAAAAGGTCTCCAGGATTAGATTTGCTACCCTCACATAGCATGAACAAACTCGGCATCACCACTTTATGCCTCCTTGTAGGTACATTGTGCTGATGCGTCCACTGTCGCATGTCCTTATACCAACCTTTTGCTGTTGTTAATGTAAGGGCGCATGTAAAATGAAGTGATCACACTGTTACCTTAGGGACACATCTAACCAGTGTTATTGTTAATCCAATGCCTCCAGTGATAAGATGCAATTAAACTGTGTTACAAATGGTACTCCTGCTGTTTTCCCCAGTATGATAAGTAAGTTGCTCCTTTACGCTGCTGAGTGTCCTGGTGTGCCCACGGTCCCATGCCCTTAAACCAACTCTTTAGCTGCTGTTGATTTACTGTATCTGGTAAACAAGCAATGCCACCATTAAAGTAATCCCATATTTGAGTAATCTCATTGTTGATCGTAATGCTTCTGGTAACATGAAGCATTGCTGGCGTTTTAAAATTTCTACTGTCCTTGCATGATTGCCATGAACATAATTAAGATGCTTCTTTTCATTTCGTATATTCTTATTGACCACACTACAGGAATCAACTACTTTGCCGTCTGCCACGGCAGACGGCAAAGGCAAGGATGGCGGACGGCAAAGGCCTTTGCCGTCTGCCGCGGACGGCAAAAGGTTCCGGCAAAGTAGGCATCGGTAAAGAGCGTCTTTGCCATCTGCTTTTTGAAGCGGACGGCAAAGGGGCCTTTGCTATTAGCGGCAGACGGCAAAGAAAGCCGACGGCAATAAATGCGCTGTTAGTCCATTAGGCGGCTAACGGTAGCCTTTGCCGTCCGCCGCTGACAGCAAAGAGCATCCGGCCTTTGCCGTCCGCCGAATGACGTCAGCTGGACGTCACTGCGGGACAAGCCTTTGCCGTCTGCTGCTGTAGGCACATGTGGGCATTCTTTGCCGTCTGCCACTGTAGGCAAAGCCTTTGCCGTCTGCCGCTGTAGGAAAACTGACCAAATGGGTCAGCTCCCAGGGAGCACAGGTGGCCGCCGCGTGGCTTCTTTGCCGTCCGCGGCAGACGGCAAAGGAGCCTTTGCCATCAGCGGCTGACGGCAAATGTGCCTCTTTTTTCTGTTTTTTTTTAATCCAGCAATTTTCACAGCAAATATATGACATATATATATATGGGGCACCTAGGTGCCCAGGCACCTCATTCGGATCCAACCCGTTAAGCGTTTTGTATTTGGAAATAATCACTAGTACCATCCAAATAATCTTCTTTCCTTTCTCTACTTGCATGCAATTACTTCCGCTGCCATTTATTGCAGATTGGTTTCCAAAAAACTAGAAGCTATTGATTCCCTCGAATAATTTGTTTCCTTAAACAAATTCGACTAGTCACATTAAAAATAGTTTGAACGCTCGTACTTGGTTCAGTATATACCCTATGACTTATTCTAATTTTTACTAGATACGTACAAAATAGTCCAGTATATTTGTAAGTGCATACTCAGGCCCGCGAAAAAGTGCATACTCAAGATATTGTTAATGAAAATATACAAATACCCGGGGCAATTATATCTAATGAAAATACATACCGAAAATATTATACCTAATGAAAATATACATATACCCGAGGTATTGTTTCTACTGAAAATATACACATACCAAGGTATGATACCTAATAAAGATTATGGATATATCTCGGGTATCCTAAATGAAATGAAGTTTGAATAACCAACAGTGATATAATTTGGTGCATACTCAAGTCCCAAAAAATGAATAGTGAAAATATTGCTCAGTATGTACATATACCTCGAAGTGAAATTTATTGGTATATACCCACAAATGACACTACCTTTTAATAGGTGGATACATGTTCGTAAATTAAATACCTTGATGGATGATATGTTTCATTCCTGTAAATATGAATATCTATACAACATAATCGATAGAGATGTATTTGACGCATGATACTCAAGGATTATAATAGCTCTGCTATCTTTGCAAAAATCTTTGTGAAAATCAAAATAAATTGTCATAAATTCCAATTTAAATATTAGTACATGTACATGTATACGTACACATGACGTTTGAAGCGTTTTCTATGTACCTTAGACTGCTAGTTTTCCACACACGTACATGTACAAATATAATTTAGTTACATGCACTAAAATCTGGAAACTTTAACGCATTGATGACTATCAATTAGTATTGAAATGCCATGCACGCATGCATGCATGCTTACCATAAATTTTTGTTACTACCAAATATACTCATTAACGGGTTTACCCACTAGTACTTGGATCAACGGCAATGCCATACATCCAACGGCTAGGAGGTAAGGTGTCCCGGCACCTAGGTGTCCCAAACAGCCGTCCTATATATATATAGATATATATATATAGATATATATATATATATATATATATATATATATATATATATATATATATATATTTCACAAGGCTATTTAACAGCAAACATATGACATATCCAGCACATAAATTTCATCGTGCATACATATATAGTTCCATCCATTCATACATAACAAGTTGCACATACACATTGTTCCATCCATACAAAGTTTCATCAAGATAGCAAGTTCCATCATAGCAAGCTAGAAGAATACTAGAGGAGAATGAAAGAAAAAACAAGCACTCCATCATAGCAAGCTAGCTTCCGCGAAGTGAATGAAATCTGCAAAATGGCAAATAAGAAAGTTAGAAAAAGGTGACTAGAAGAAGAAGTATATGCCATTTATGAGCCAACTTAGGTGAAATGGATCATTTATGAGCTAACTTAGTTGAAATGGATCATTTATGAGCTAACCTACTTGAAATAGATCGTATATGAGCTAACTTAGGTAAAATGCATCATTTTAGAGCTAACCTGGGTGTGATGGGTCATTTTGGAGCTAAACTGGGTAAAATGGATCGTTCGTGAGCTAACCTAGGTAAGATCGGTCATTTTAGAGCTAACTTGGGTAAAATGCATCATTTTGGAGCTAACCTAGGTAAGATGGGTCATTTTGGAGCTAACCTAGGTAAAATGGGTCATTTTAGAACTAACATAGGTAAAATGGATCATTTTGGAGCTAGTCTAGGTAAAATGGGTCATTTTAGAGCTAACTTGGGTAAAATGGATCATTTATGAGCTAACTAAGGTAGAATGGGTCATTTTAGAGCTAACTTAGGTAAAAATGGATTGTTTATGAGCTAACTAAGCTAATTATGCCATTTTTGACATAAGTAAGCTAAGTACATGTCATTATTGAGCAAACCTAGTTAACTAAGCATATTAGAGCTAACTTAGGTCATTTGGGAGGAAACAAAGCTAACTATAGATCGTTTTAGAGCTAACTTAGGTAAAATCGATGGTTTTGGAGGTCAGTAAGCTTATTAAGTCATTTTGGAGGAAAAGAAGCTAACTGTAGGTCATTGTGGTAAGCATATTGGAGGAAATAAGGCTAAGTCTAGGTCTTTATGCATTTGTTAAGAAAAACACTAGAGAAACTTACCATGATCACGGAGGTGTAGGAGCGGGCTGGCTCGTGCCGGTAGCTGGAGAAGGATCGTGCGATGCTTGTCTGGAGTTACGCTGCACCAAAGATCATTTCCAATGTCTCGTTAGCATGATGACACTCAAATGTTAAGACTAGCAAGTAATGTCCATTCAAATTAAACTCACCGTGGTCCCTGGAGCAATCACTAGCATCGGCGGAGCGGTCTGACCGGTCTTCTCACACACAGAATGCACATTTGGTTTTGACGACTCAGTCATACTAGTTAGTAATGAGACAAACACTACATGAATGTTTTGGCTAATCTGCAGAAGAAACTTACCACAAGGAGCTCGTACATGGCCCTTGCCTGCATGTCATTCCGTGCCCTCTCCTCCTCCAACATCGTTGTTGTCCTCTCCTCCAACTCCCGCTGCCTCTCCGCCGCCTCCGCGAGAAGTTTCTCCGTTCTATCTCTCTCACTCTGTATAGCAGCCTGCAACACCACTCCTTGTTACCATTTGTAATCATTGATGGAAGCACAGGCAATGTAATGGAGAAAGATAGCTGAGTACGTATAACTAACCTTGATGGCGAGTTGGACTGGCCGTTCACGAGGCCTTATCTCAGGAGCGGAGCTCGACTGGCGCGCCTTGATCTCCGAGAGAGTGCTAGGACAACGGATAAGTCCATCTCCAATGGCTATGGACCATGGGACCTCCCGCCACAGATATCATCACCAGCTCTGGATCAATGGGACCCTGGCTCGGGTTAAAGTCCTCCCCTTTCCTCCCCTTCCCCTCATCTCTATATTTCACGAGCTTGTCATGGGAGGAGATGTTGGTGAAGTTGTTTGCATCATCGAGGTCAGACGGAGAGAATGCCTTGACTTTCTTGAAAGAGGCAGTGTGGGCCATGGCATACAGGTCGTACACCTCTGGCACCTTATCCGCCTTATTATAGCGTGCCTGAAAGAGAGAAACAAAGTAAATTAGTAATTAAAGGGCTCAAGCTAGCATGATGAATGAATTGCATGAATCATGAAGCAAACCACATACCCAGTTCCGCCCAAACTGATATAAGTTGGAGCTGCCTTGATGGTGTGGCACACCTTCCATTTGGGCACGTTTGTCCTTGGCCGCGTTGTGGACGGCTAGCCATTCTTTTGAGCACCACTCATTGACCAACACCTCCCAACAATCCATCCGATCCGCACACCATCTCGGAGGCGCCTAAGTTAGCAAATAGAAACTTGAGCGCTACGGCTATGAATTACTAAATGAAGGAAGTAAGTACAAGGCCTTAAGAATTAACTTCATGTACTGCTCCTTACTCAGGAACTTATCGCGGCACGCCGGCTTGGGCTTCTTGATACCACGCAAGGCGTAGTAGTCTCGAACAGCCTGCTCCCGAGCCTTGTGCCGTAAGTTCTGTAGTAGGCGCTTGCAGACGTTCTCGATAACATTTGCCGCCTCCTCCTCGTATCCCTCCTCACACCTGTAGAATGTCTGCAATCAAATGAGATAATATTGATTAGTACAATTAATAACTAGCTAGTTGAAGATTTTTAAATGTGTAAAGGAGAAATTACCCAGAACTTTCTGATCACCACGTCTGCCCTCGTGCCGCACAAGACACCGTCGATAATCTCACTCGGCGGGGCCGGGGTAGCCAAGTAGTGCTCCCAGCTCAATCCAAGCTCTGGAAGCCGACCCTCACTAGGCAACGTGACAAACCCCGGGAAGTTTTGCCGACAAAGTACTCCAAGGACGGAGTTGGACCGGCGGACACTATGATGGTGGTCCCAACCCCTACAGCATGACAAGGCCAACGCATTAGATATTTGAAGAAACGTGAATGCAGAAGATAAAAAAAGATTAAATGCACTTACCTCTCCCCATCAGGGAAAATCAACCACCTCTACTCGTGGGTCGCCGGCACGGACGGGAGCCGTGTACAACCACGCTGGTAGACGGTGCCCCCTCCTCCTCAATATCAGTCGGCTCCACGCCATCATCAGCATGGCCACTCGGCCCCTCAAACACATCCGGCCAGGTACCCCACCCAGACGTGTGCTCGTCCGGGGTCTCGTGGGCCGAAGGCCCGTCGACCCAAGGCTCGTGGGCCGAAGGCTCGTGGGATGAAGGCCCGTTGATCCGAGGCTCGTGGGCCGAAGGCTCGTGGACCGGAGTCCGTGTAGCCTCCTCCTCGGACGAGTCCACCCTAGCAGTCGCGTGCTCGGGTGAAACAGCTAGGGGTGGCAGCGAGGAAGGCGCCCTAGCAGTCACCCTACCTCCTCTCCCGCGACCATGTGCTCCAACTCCTCTCTTCCTCCCTCCCTTACCTCGTCCCCTGCTGGGCACCACTGTCGACGAAGAAGGGCCCGACGGTGTCGCCATACTGTCCAACAACGCTCGGCGGAGAGGTGCGTGTGGAATGGAAGACCTCCCACCACGCGCCGACGAAGAAGGGGCCTCGGAGCGCTCCCGACCAGCGCCCACCATCTTTCAACACCTGCCATGACAAAGAGTAAACGAAATTAGTACAACATAAAAAAATACCGACATGAATAATAATATGTATATCACTTAAGTGTATCATCATCAAGTACAACATAAAAAAATTGAATACCTGACACTACAAATAATCTCGATCACTATCATCAATAAATGCATAATCGTCATCATCACTATAATCAATGACGGGCTCATAGGGTTCAGTGGCATCAACATGTGGAAGGCCACCTTGACGTAATCGGTCAAGCATTGACAGGTCATCCGCAGCAGTAAGCTCTTCTTGTTCCGGCTCTTCTTGTTCCTCCTCTGGGTTGATGTCGGATTCACTGTCGCTGTCTACTTCAATGTTTTGGGGTGAAGTATAGCGGTTCTTGAAACGCTTTTTGGAAAGACGTGTCTCTTGGAAGAATTCTCCTTCATATGTGTATGGGTTAATGTGAGGTTCATAATCCTCTTCCTTTGGGGGAGATAGTCTAGCACGTGGCGGCACTTCATAAACAACATCCCAACCTTTCAGATTTGGATTAGTTTGGCAGGCCCACGGTAGATAGAATACTTGGGTCGCCTGTTGAGCCGTAATATAGACATCAGGAACATCTAAATGGGTGCTTTGTTTGATTTCAACTAGCCATATATGTTCATGAGTCCTTCTAGTCTCCTTCAGCTGAAACCAATAACATTTGAAAAGTACGACATTCGATGGGTTGTCACCATAGAATAGAAGTTCATAAATTGCTTCAACTCTCCCATAATACTCGGTACCTCCTTCGCCGATAGTAGATAGACAACAATTTGTAGACTTTTGGTCGGCCATAGATAGCTCTTTGCCATAGGTACGAAAGCGATACCCGTTGATGTCATATTTGTCAAATGAACGGACCTTATAGTCAAAACCATTAGTGACTTGTCTCAATTCGGCGTCCATAAACTCTGAATTAGCCTACAAGTTTAATACGAAAGGATTGTTGCATTAGGCAGAAATTAGCGAATGTAATGAAATGGTCTAATAGAAATTACCGTTTGTTTGAACCAAGAGATGAAACCGGGATAGCCGCCTCCTTGCTTTGCGAGAAGCTCATACTCTTCGACGGAATCCTTTTGGATTACCACTCCATACGAGAATATGGCGACGTATCGACTGTATGAAATATCCAGGAATAAGAGCAGTTCAAAGGAAATAGAAGTTGCGAAACAATGTACCGAGAACTTACTCGATGTACGGTCGCACTTCTGTCAGGTTGTTGAAGATATACAACGTAATGGTCCGCCATTCTTCGTTATCCAAAGATACTAGTTTCGAACCACTGGCTGGTGCGAGATTCCCTTTGAGTAGGCTGAGGTTGGATCCACCCTTTTGAGGTTCGTCAGCATTGTACCGAGGCTTCGGATTAGGCAAATGACGATTTTTGGCTTTGTAGTGTGCTGTCACGAAGTTTGCCGCCTCCTCAGTGATGAATGCCTCAGCCATCGATGCTTCAATTCTATGTTTATTTTTACATTTTTGTCGAAGCGTCTTCTGCATCCTCTCAGTTGGGTAGCACCAACGATTTTGCACGCCCCCCCCCCCCAATCTTGCCTCGGTCGGGAGATGCAAAATCAAATGCTGCACTGGATTAAAGAAGCCCGGTGGAAAGATCTTCTCTAACTTGCAGATCAACTCCGGCGCCAACTCTTCCATTTCTTCTAGCACGCCAGGCGATAGTTCTTTCGCACAAAGAACACAGAAGAAATAGCTGAGTTCTGCCAGTACTAGCCATTCATCCTCAGGGACGAAGCCACACAACATCACCGGCATTACCCGCTCAATCCATATGTGCCAATCATGACTCTTGAGACCAAATATCTTCAATTTATCAAGACTCGCTCCCCTCTTTAGATTCGCTGCATACCCAACGGGAAACATCAACTGCATTTTCACCCACAAGATAATTTCCCTCATAGCTGGCCTTCCAAGATTGAACCATGCCTTTGGCTTCGTCCAGTTCTGCTTTCCTTTCGGTTCTTTCATGTTTTGTAATGGCCTATCACATAGCGCCTCCAGATCGACTCTAGCCTTAGTATTATCCTTTGACTTCCCATCTATGCCGAACAATGTACCAAAAAGTGCCTCGGCGATATTCTTCTCAGTGTGCATCACGTCGATGTTGTGTGGGCAAAGGAGGTCTTTGAAGTAAGGCAGATCCCATAAGCATGTCTTGTGAGTCCAGGCGTGCTTAGAATTATACCCCTTGAAGTACCCTGGACGCTCTGGATCTGGCTCGAGAGCGTTTAACTGATCCAGGGTCTGTTGCCCTGTCAACGCAGGTGGTGCAGAGTTTTTGACAACTCTACCTCTGATGAAGTTCTTCTTGTCTTTCTTGAACTTATGGCGAGGTTCCAGGAACTGTCTATGCATGTCGAAGCAAGAAAACTTGCGACCGGCCTGAAGCCAACGAAACTCAAGAGCTCCCTTGCATGTGGGGCACGGGAACCTTCCATGCACACACCAGCCAACGAATAGCGCATACGCCGGCAAGTCATGCATCGAGTACATGTACCAGACACGCATTATGAAGTTTTGTTTGCTATAGGCGTCGTATGTCTTGAACCCATTATCCCAGACTTCTTGCAATTCGTCCTTAAGCGTCTGCATGTACACATTCATATTTTTTCCCCGGATAGTTGGGCCCTGGAATTATCAACGTCAGGAAAATGTTCTTTCTTTGCATAATCTGTCCAGGGGGGGAGATTGAGTGGAAAGACAAATACGGGCCAACAACTGTATTGGGTTGCCGTCAGACCAAACACACTGAACCCATCCGTGCTGATGCCGACTCGAGGATGCCTCGGATCTGCCGCTTTGTCAGCATGTAATTCATCAAACTTTTTCCACGCAACACCATCCGATGTGTGTACGATCATCAGATTCCCATCTGCATCTAGTTCGGTTCTTTTGCCCGTTTTGTGCCATGTCATCTGTCTGGCCGTCTCTTCGACCATGAAAAGACATTGAAGTCTTGGTACAATTGGCATATACCGAAGAACACTAACGGGGATTTTGGTCTGTGTCTTCTCACCCATACCGTTGTCTACCACAACATACTTGGAAGACTTGCAAATGGGACAATAGTTCAAGTCCGCATAGTCAAGCCTAAATAAGACACATCCTTTCTCACAGGCATGTATCTTCTCATAGGGCATCTTCAGTGCATGGAGGATTTTGTCCGACTGGTACAGGTTTGCAGGCATTACATGGCCTTTGGGTAGAAAGCGTCCAAATACTGTCATCATTGCGTCATAGCATTCTCTGCCCAAGTTGAACTGAGCCTTCAGAGCCATTACTTGTGAGATGGCATCCAACTGACAAACCTCAGTGTGCTCGGAGATGGCACCTCCCTACTGTTCTCCTGATACACGTCTCTGCAATAAACAGAGAGGATGTGTACCCGGAGAACAATAGGGGAGGCACTGACAAAATTTATGCGTCGGATCCGGAGCAAAGCATATGGGAAAACGAACCCAATCTACACATACTTGGGTTGTCCGTGGATAGCGTTGGACAATTCGAAAGAATCACGGTTATAAATATGCAAATGCATGCATATTTATAACTATAATGCTTTTGAATGGGAGACACATATTGGTTACGCATACTCATGATTCAGGACAGATATATAGCTAGCTATCAAGTTTCATCGGCACGAACACCGGAAGAGAGCAAATAATTAAGGGGGGAGGAGGACATGTCATTTGTGCTCACCCACGAACGAAGGGGCAGAGCTCGTCAAACGCACGGGGAGGTCGTCGAACACCAAAACTCGCAGCAATGAAACAACTGCACATTCAAATCTACCTGATCAACACAATTATATATGATGTTTTTATAACAAAATCAAAAAATATATGACCTAACTCATAATTCACAAATATATGACCCCGTCGGCCTCTGGAAGGCCAAAGAGCACCTTTTCGGGAGGTGTCGGGGGTCGGGGTGTCGTGTCGGTGTCGGGGTGCCGTGTCGGGGTCGGGGTGCTGTTTCGGGGTCGGGGTGTCGTGTCGGGGTGTCGGTGTGTGGTGTCGGGGTCGGGGTGTCGGGGTCAGGGGGTCGGGGTGTCAGGGTGTGGTGTCGGGGTCAGGGTGTCGGGGTCAGGGGGTCGGGGTGCTGTTTCGGGGTCGGGGTGTCGTGTCGGGGTCGGGGTGTCGGGGTGTGGTGTCGGGGTCGGGGTGTCGGGGTCAGGGGGTCAGGGGGTCAGGGTGTCGGGGTCAGGGTGTCGGGGTCAGGGGCTCAGGGGGTCGGGGTGTCGGGGTCAGGGGGTCGGGGTGTTTCCTTCTATCCTTTTTCTTCTTTCCTTTCTTCTTCTTCTTCTTTCCTTCTCTTCTTCTTCCCCTTCTACATATTCTTCGTTTCCTCTTCTTCTTTTTTCATCTTTTTTCTACTTTTAATAATATAACTAATTATCTAACACTCATGCACAAAATCTAACACTAACACATATCTAGCACTAAATCTAACACTAACACTAACACATATCTAGACCTAAATCTAACACAAACAATTAAACAGCAAAAAACAGAAAAAACAGAAGAAAAAAATAACTCACCGGAGCTCGGGGTGGTGGCGATGGCGACGGGGGCGGCGGGCGGCAGGGTGGCGGTGGCGACGGGGGTGGCAGGGCTCCGGGGCGGTGGAGCTCAGGGGGAGCCGGCAGGGAGGCGGGGCCGATGGGGCCGCGGTGGCGCCAGGGGCGACGGTGGCGCCGGGGTGGTCGGCGGGTGGTGGGGGCGGCGGGGCGCCGGGGCAGTGGGACGGTCGGGCGGCGACGTGGTGGGCGCCAGGGCACCAGGGCGGCGGGATGGTGGGGCAACGGGGCGTCGGCGGGTGGGGGGCGGCGGGGTGGTGCGGCGACGGGGCAGGCTCGGGCGGGCGGCGGGGGCGGCGGCGGGTGCTGGGGCGGCGGCGGGTGGGGGGCGGCGCCGGGCGGCGGGGGTGGCGGCGGGTCAATCTGGTCGTGGAGAGAAACAGAGAGGAAGGGGGTGGGGCTCGGCCGTTAGTTAGGTTAGTGAAGTTAGGTCTTTGCCGTCC
Organism: Triticum aestivum; assembly: GCF_018294505.1. Classification (NCBI taxonomy): domain Eukaryota; kingdom Viridiplantae; phylum Streptophyta; class Magnoliopsida; order Poales; family Poaceae; genus Triticum; species Triticum aestivum. Next base: position 615,041,131 of record NC_057802.1, on the reverse strand, counting down.
GCCGTGCTTTGCCATCCGCTATTTTTATCTCTTTGCCGTCCGCTAGCAGATGGCAAAGAGGGGAGCCGTTAAGTTTTATCTATTCAGCTCGTAGGTGGGGCCACCTCTCTCTTTGCCGTCAGCCAGCTGACGGCAAAGAATCTGTGCCGTCAGCTAGCGGACGACAAAGAACTGGCTGATGGCAAAATCCTTCTTTGCCATCAGCCAGTTCTTTGCCGTCCGTTTTTTGTATGGGGACGACAAAGACCTTCTTTGCCGTCAGCTAGCAGACGGCAAAGAACTGGCACACGACAAATAAGCTAATTCCAGTAGTGCCAGCAACTGTTTACTTTCTATCTTTTTTGCAGATAGGGATATTCATTTCACCTTGTTGCTATTGTGACCTTTTGGTGAACTGCACAAAAAACTTTTTTGGAATGAGTGTCTTGTGTAGTTCAACTAAAATGTCACTTGGGCAACATCTCTCAATTTTGGTGGAACTGCACAAAATGGTGATTGGAATTTCCAAAATCTCCGTCAAATTCTGCTGGTAATCTCGTGTAACATTTTATTAGCCTTTGCAAGATGAGCCGTCACTGTCACCACAATGGCACTTTATTTTAGTGAAACTGCACAAAAGGATAAGCAAATTATAGTTGCACCTTACATGAGCCGGACGGCCAACCTTAATGTTCCTCAATTTTAGTGCAACTACTAAAGAAGAACCTGCCAGCTCACGAGAGCAAGTACTTCTTGCTAGCTGAATGATGCAATCTTTGCTTCATTTTAGGTGAACTGCAGAAAAAGGCGCATGAATCGAATCATGAAAGTCCAGGCAGGCCTCATCCGAGTGGAGCTGCAGGTTGAGATCAAAGAGTGCCACTATTATAGTAAGCATGCTCTTCTTGTTTGTGCTGTGCAAACAGGAATACTCAACTACATATGTTGTGACGGTCAAGAGCATTCGCCAATTTCTTCGATTGTATGACATGGCTAGCCAAGATGGATTTAATACCGATATTCACTTTCTCAAAAGGCTCTAATGGGTTGGTTCTGAATCTTGCAAGCTAGGAATCAATGAGATGTGTAGGCATCTTTGTTGTACTTATTATTTGAATCTTATTTGTTGGTTCTGAATCTTGCAAGCTAGGAATCAATGAGATGTGTAGGCATCTTTGTTGTACTTATGATTTGGATCTTATTTGTTGGTTCTGAATCTTGCAAGCTGGGAAAAGCGGCATCATGATGCAGAGGACAACAACCATAACAAACAGTTCAAACTTGGTAGTATTATATGTGTGGAAGTGCGACAAATGTGCTGATCGTGTGCGTCCTGAGAATAACAATTCTAATTGTTGTGCATGTTGATCCTGTGGCACTAATAGAACGAGCCAATGCATTGCTTGTTTTAAGTATAAATTTATATTAAAGCTAATTAAATTTAAGTAAAGTGACCACTAACTCCTATTATTACAGTACCAATACAGACCCGCTCGTGAACCGTCGTGTGGCCGGAGTAGATTTCTTAATGGAGGCGTTTGAATGCGCCGACGGTGCATCTTCTGCCGGGCGTGCAGCGGATGAGGGAGGGGTAGTAACTATTGTCGCCTGTACACACTCAGTTTACTGTTGAATCCAGTTCCCCAAGAGCTGAAAAACGAACTGCTGCCGCAGCCTACCCACTCGTTCACTTGAAGAGACTCCAATGGCGATCCGAGGGGTGAGCCTGCTGGATATGGACTTCAGCAAGGAGTTCCCCTTTGAGTTCGTCGTTCGGTCCTATGGCTGCACGATGTTGAATGTGATGTACACCAACGATCCGGACTCGGTGAAGCTCTGCCTCGCCGAGTTCAAGTAGTACCTACAGGACGAGAAAGCACAAGGTTGCAGGACTAGACCTTGTGCCCATCCATTCGTCTCCTGACAGGGACCAGCGGATCGCCGTCACCCAGGTATGTGTGCGGGACGAGGTTCTCATCTACAACTTCTGTAGGGCCATCAGAGGTTCTGGAGCATTCGCCCGTTTAATCAGCAGCGCCGACTGCACCTTCGCTACGGTGGAGGGAAGGAAGAACGCGACGATTCGGCCATCTGATGCAACAAGCTTGTCGACATCCAGAAGCAATACAAGATCATCAGCAACGGGCAGGAGAAGGACTCCGTCGTTGACCTCGCCGAGACCATCATCAACCCCTGATACGCCAACATGAAAGAAGACAACGATACCAAGGACCTGAACACGTGGGAGGTACCTCTGAATCTAGCCTACATAACCTACGCGGCCAAGGACGCATACGCATGCTACGACATGTACAGGCAGATCTTGGACATGAGGGTGTGTGTGCTTCCCGTAACCGACGAGTACACGGACAGCCGCAGCGTCATGATCAAGCGTGCCAGGAAGGTCTAGATGTTGTACTTTATCTGTTTATAAGCACCTTTATCATCTGAGTGTTTCATGCATTAGCCTATGTGTCATAATTATCTGTTTTGTCCGAAATATTTCTTTTAAGAACCCATTAACCAGTTTGCTCTTTTTAGTGGCTATTTGCTTATGTATGTAACTAGTTCACTTGTCCGTTGAAGAAAACTAGTTCACTCGGTTGTCGTGCTGTGAATCTCCTTCCTCCCAACATATTCCCCTCCTCAGGTGGACCCAGCAGGTCTCGTACACAGATATATGGGACCAACCACCTATCCATTTGTATTTCTTTATTTTGTTCAATCTTTAGTCCTCTTCCTATACAGTGGCTGGCCATCATAGCCTATGGCGTTGGGCAGGCCATTCCTCTACTACCACACATTGTCCGGCGGCGGCAGCTCCACCGGCCCACCTTGCACCCGAACAAGTCAACCCTCGTACTCCCCTCTGCCTGCGTCTTCCCCCGCTCCGGTTCGTTCGGTCCGAGGTCTCGACGTCGTCCTCCGCCTTGGTGCTCTAGCCGCGGCACCGCTGTCTGTCGTTCCCAACATGGTCAGCAAAACAAGAGGAATCGGGAGACAACTGTTCGTCGAGAGGCTGACAGTCCCGGGCCCACCAGGTCCATGGCCTAGGTTTTGTTGTTTAACATGGGCAGCCCACGACATGTTTCAACATTTTTTGGATCCAGCAGGTATCACGCGGCCTCTGGGCCTCCCAACCTAGCTTGTCTATAACATCAGCAGCCCAAGTTATATTTGTTTTTTCAAGACGACGCACAGCTCAGTTCTATTTTTCTATAAGAATGCAAAACCGAACCTGGTTTCTATAAGAATGCAAAACTGAACTTATATTTATATCTTATTTTATTACACACACACACACACACACACATATATATATATATATATATATATATATATATATATATATATATATATATATATTAGAAACAACATAAGTTTCCGTTAAACCTGTCGTTCGTCCAACCATTTTATAGACCTTCCCACTTCCTTTATTTTTCGTTTTTATTAATCCTATATCTGAATTTTCGTCCACTTTCTTTTTCGATGTAAACTGAGTTTTCTCCCAGTACTTTTCCCTAGAACCAACTCAACTGTCCCCACGTCTAGCCTAAAAAATAATAATACCCCACGTACTATTAACTCATCAAATTAAAATGATATTTTATTTCGTAAGTTGAAAGTTCTTACAAAATAATAATAATAATTGTTTATATATAACTTGGCAAGTTAATTCCTAGTGATTGCGTATATAAGCTTGCAAAGATTTTACTGACCAATGCAGTAATAGACGTGCAATCATGTGTTTATGTTTTTATAACATTTCTCCGTCTAGCCCAACATGATATTTTCACCCAGCCCAGCAAGCCCGCGGATTTCGAGAAAAACGCAAATGGGCTTTAAATTCTACCATATATATAAACGGGCTGCATACACCCAGCCCACCAAATGGACTACAAAAACAAATGGACTGGCTGACATGTGGGCCAGTAGGTCGAAGCCTAAGAACGCGTTGGATTTACATCCAACGGCCGGCATTCTTTTTCAATCTCTCGTCTTCTTTCCCCAACGCTGCCAGGACCGCCTGCTCCAGCCTCCGGCGTCCAACGGCGTTGTTTTGTGCTCCTCAGCGAAACGCTACCCCGCCGACTGCTAGGCCATCCCTCCACTCCGCACCTCCTGTTATTCTCTGCCGAGTGTAGGCCCACCCCGCACCCGAACCAGTCAAGTTTACCACTCCTCTCCGTCTGTGACTCCACTGCCGCGTCTTCCCCATCTCCGGGTCATTCCAGTCTAGGGCCTCGCCGTCGTCCATCGCCTCAGTGCGCTCGGCGCGGCGTGGTCAACATACGAGAGTCATTGGAAGAGGACTGTACGTGGAGAGCCTGACGGCTGGGACCCACGAGGTCCATGGTCGCACGCAAGGAAAGTTTCTCCTTATTACGCACTGTACGTGGACTGTACGTGGGAAGGGCTTTTGTATTTCATGAAAAAAACGTTCCCCCCGCTGACAGGTCAGACCCACCAGCTATATCTTCGCACGCAAGGAAGTGCCTCCTTATTACGCACAAAAAAATGAATACCCCCCTGCTAGCTGGGACCCACCATAGTGGGTAGCTGACTTGTGGGCCTACTAACTTGGCGGGGACGGAGGGCTTTGTCAACTTAGTCAAGATGAACAATTCTAGCTCCAGTGACCGTACGATGTCCATCCATTGGCCATAGTGCTTCTTCAACCTCTGGTCTTCTTGCTCCAGCCGCCCAAAGCAGCGCCGGTCGTGCCGCTTGCTCCTGCCTCCCGTGGCCGGCTGTGCTGCCGCGGAGGCCTCACCGCCCCCATACTACTCCCACCGCTGGCTAGGCCATCCCTCCACTCACCCACACCCCCTGTTATTCTGCGGCGACGGCAGCCTCACACCGCAGCCGAACCAGTGAACCCTTGTACTCCTCTCCGCGTGGGCATCCACTGCCGCGTCTTCCCCGGCTCCGCGCCGTCCCCTTCCTAGGCCTCACCGTCGTCCACCGCCTTGGTGCTCTCGGCGCGGCGTGGTCAATGTGGTCAACGACCGACTTCCATCAGAAGAGTACTGTACGTGGAGAGGCTGACAGCTGCGTCCATGGCCGCAGCTAGGTCCGCGGCCACAGCCCATGTTTTTTTGTGATTTTCCAAGTAAGTCGCTTTGTCAGGCCTGTTGTGTTGCAAATCTTTCAAGACGAGGAGAGCTTCATTCGGCTGGCCGAGAAAATGGCCTATCAGTAATGAGAAATGGGCTGTACATTTTTAAAACACATCAAACCGGTAATTAGTTTCAAATTTCTTTTTTTCATTTCAAGAGTTGAAATTGCATTGATTTTTATGTGTGGACAATTTGTTGGATTTTATATTGATATACATTTATTTTTAAAATCAGTTTGAATGTGACTCGAAATTTCGGGAATAAAAGCAGTTCGGACCGCACCGAAATATGCAAAATTTCGTATAATTGTTTAACCGTGGCCACAATATGGGCTGTAATGCTAACAAAAAGAATATGGTCTTCAAAAAAACCTTAAGAATTAGCAAATGCACTATAAATTATTAGAAATAATAGCAGATGGGATGTATACTATTTTCCACATATTTGAGGTTTTCCTAAAAAAAGGTTGACGCACAAGCAGTGACTGTTGGATGTCCATCCAACGGCTCTCTGCTCTTCCTGCTCCAGCCGCTCAAACAAGCGTCGGCGGACTGCTTGCTCCCTCCTCCCCGCGGCCGGCTGTGCTGCCGCGCAGGCCTCACCGCCCAACCGTACTCCCATCGCTGGCCTAGCCATCCCTCTACTCACCCACACCTGTTGTTATTCTCCGGCGACGGCAGACGAACCAGTAAACCCCCGTACAGTCGTACTCCCCTCCGCGTGAGAAACAACTGCCGAGTCTTCCCTGGCTCCATGTCATTCCCTTCCTAGGCCTCGCCGTCGTCCACCGCCCTGGTGCTCTCGGCGTGGCCTGGTCAACGTGGTCGACGACCGACATGCATCTGAAGTGGACTATACGTGGAGAGGTTGACAGCTGGGTCCACGGCCGCACGCAAGAAAATGCCTCCTTATTACGCGCAAAATAATGATTCCTCCACCTGACATCTGGGACCCACCGAAAGGGCCTCTGTATTTCACGAAAAAAACGTTACCACCGCTGACAGCTCGGACCCACCAGCCATATCTTTGCACGCAAGGAAGTGCCTCCTTATTACGCACAAAAAAATGAATACTCCCCCTGCTAGCAGGGACCCAGTATAGTGGCAGGCTGACTTGTGGGCCTACTAAGTTGACGGGGACGGAGGGCTTTGTTAACTTAGTCAATATGCAGGATTCTAGCTCTAGTGACCGTACGATGTCCATCCAATGGTCGTAGTGCTTCTTCAACCTCTGGTCTTCTTGCTCCAGCCGCCCAAACCATCGTCGGTCGTGCCTCGTGCTCCTGCCTCCCGTGGCCGGCTGTGCTGCCGCGGAGGCCTCACCGCCCCCTACTACTCCCACCGCTGGCCAGGCCATCCCTCCACTCACCCACACCCCCTGTTATTCTGCGGCGACGGCAGCCTCACACTGCAGCCGAACCAGTGAACCCTTGTACTCCTCTCCGCGCGGGCTTCCACTGCCGCGTCTTCCCCGGCTCCACGTCGTCCCCTTCCTAGGCCTCGCCGTCGTCCACCGCCCTGGTGCTCTCGGCGCGGCGTGGTCAAAGTGGTCAAGGAACGGCTTCCATCGGACGTGGACTATATGTGGAGAGGCTGACAGCTGGGTACACGGCCGCAGCAAGGAAGTGACTCCTTATTACGCGCAAAATAATTATTCCTCCACCTGACAATGGGGACCCACCGGATGGGCCACCGTATTTCGCGAAAATAATGGTTTCCCCCTGACTGCTGGGACCCACCAGCTACATCTTCGCACGCAAGGAAGTGCGTTCGAAAAAAAAACGATTCGCCCCCCTGATTGCTGGGACCCACCAGCTACATCTTCGCACGCAAGGAAGTGCCTGACAGTCGGGACCCACCTGGTCGAAGCGTATGTAGCGTTGTCATTCTGGTCGCGAACGTGTAGGTACATACTGGTCGATGTAGAGGCGCGCACGTGTCGTAGTAGAGGCGCGCACGTAGCATGTACACGTACGTACAACAGCCAGTGTGCAAGAAAGAAAATACGGCCACGTACGTACATACGAGCAGGGTCTCGAACGCCTACTCGCGCATACGTATGGCCAGTGCTCGTATACATGGCTGGGTCGGAACGGAGAAACAGCGTCGTCGTCGTGTTCATGGGGAGCCAACCGGCTGGGTCAGAACGGAATGCGTCGTCGTGTTCATCGGGAGGGCTTGGACGGAACAGCCGATAGAAATGAGGCCTGGCATACCGCAGTACAGAGGAAACGGCCTTGTGTTCGACTGGCCACATTCGAAACGGGACCCTGTTCATCGGGAGGGGTCTGGCGTGCCGCAAAACGGAGGAAATGGACCTCCTACGGTCGAAACGGGGGTCCTGTTGATCGGGAGGGGTGTGGCGTACCGCAAAACGGAGGAAACGGACTTGTGTTGGAGCTCTACGGTCGAAACGGGGGTCCTGTTCATCGGAAGGGTGTGGCGTACCGCAAAACGGGACTCCACGGGATACTGTTCATCTCCACCGTCGACCCCCTCCAGTCTCCACGGGCTACTGTTCATCCACCGTCGACCTCCTCCAGCCTCGACCTGCGACTGTTCATCCACGGGCTCCTGTTCATCCAGCCTCCACTGCGCGCTACTCCACCGGCTATTGTTCAACCAGTCCTCTCCACTGGCTCCTGTTCAACCACCCCTCCACGGGCTACTGTTCATCCAGCCATCCACCGTCTACTTTTCATCCAGCCCTCCACGGGGTGGTCCTGTTCATCCAGCCCTCCACGGGGTCCTGTTCATCCAGCCCCAACCGGCTCGATCGATCTGGGTCCTGTTCATCCAGAGGCAACACCACGGGGTCCTGTTCATCCACCCCCACCGGGAACTGTTCATCCAAACCCCTAGCAACGCTCACTGTTCATCCAGAGGCAGCATCGATCAGCTTCAGTTAGCAGCAGTAGCGAAGAAATCGCTCGATCGGGTTCAGTTAACAGCCATCGATCGATCGCTCGGGTTCAGTAACGCGTAGCCTGCAGTGCAATCGCTCGGGTTCAGTTAGATCCCAACGTTTCGCCCCCACGCGCATGCGTGTACAAGAGAAACGTGCATCGCTCGGCCCCGACCACCCACCGTAACCGGGAACAGCCCGATATTTTCCTCGCCCTCGCTTCTACCATGGTTTTTTCCGTCATGGACGGCCCAAATAATGTCATGCAGCCGCGTCTCCGGCCCGCCCAGGACGAAAAGCCCATTTTCTGTCATGATTTTTTGTCATAGAGGTAGGAGCCCACCACATCTATGATGATACCGGGTTTTGTCACAATTATCGTCATACAAGTGTCATAAGTATGACATAATTTTTTTTCGTTCGGCCCAAAATGTCACGTGTGTGTCTTTTTTTTGTAGTGTTTGTGATCACATGTCAAGCTGTGTGCACCGTTAGACAACAGCAGGCACCTAACATGTTTAATTAGTAATTGGGTTTCCTAAAGTAATACTACCGCTCTACTATGCAAACAAAGTGATGACTATGGCAGGGTATGGGAAATGGTTTTACCTAGATCAGCCGCAAATTAATTTTTGAGAAATGTTCTAAATGGTAATGGAACTGACCCTTCATGATTTGATTCTAGCTAGTTTGGCTGGATTGGGATCGATCTTGTACGCAACCACGCATCGTTGGTCACATCCAAAGCATTATAATTCTATCAACCAGTTACACAGGTGTTAGGGAAACAAGATGAGATCATAGATCAGAACTGGGAGGAGTGTCGGTTCTCCAACCGTAGGCACCGGATGTCCGGTCTATTTCAAAAAGATGGAATGATGCTAAGCGGACTAAATTTATTAAATTTTGATATATTACAACTAAAGGATGAAATTTAACAAAGCTCCAAGTAATCCAATGAAATTTAAACTAAACTTCACTAATAAACTAGGCGATCGGCCGACGATGTGTGCTCACGGCGCAGCGGCTCAGCTGCCTCCGTCTGCCACAAACACTCGGCCTCCTTCGCCTAGCGGCGACGGTCAACTGCGGACTCCGCCTTGAAACACCCGCCATTTCCTTGAACTCGACTAGCCCAACCTGGACCAATCAAAGGCCCAAGCCTCCGCGAATCACAAGGTCTGCAAGCACCCAGGCCAGGGCAAAGTCCGTCTTCACGAATGGTGCCCAGTGCACCGCGTTGTGATGCTCCTGGCGCTCCACCTCAAAGAGGCTTTTGTTAGCCTCCAAACAGGACGTGTCGCCGTCACTGAGTTACAAGTCGAGGCTTCGCGTGGCTTGGAGGACGCCGAGGCGGATGGTTCAAGGTCATCCTTCTTCATGGCGATCGGGCTTGTGAAGACGACGCCACCTCCTTGCCACAACGACCAGTCTGGAAGGCGCGACTATCAGAGGGGAGGGCGGTCTGATTTGGACGCTGCAGTGGGGCGCGGCGGATGGCAGCGCCACAGCACGACCGATGATCGACCACTTCAGCACCATCTTCATTTCTCGCGCAAACTCCTTGTCTATTGCGGCAACCTTGGCGGGGAGGGCCGGCTTCTGCTCCTTGTAGTCCAAAGAGATCGGCTCTGTTTTGACGTCCGAGGAAGCCGTGGACGTCGAGGAACTAGTAGACCGTGGCCCGTGAAGATGCGAAGCTCCCCGGATCCGGACTTCCGGAGCAGTGAATAACGAGAGTCCAAAGGTAAGCTTTTTCAAAGTTCAAACCGAGTCACCTACACTTTTAGTGCTTGAGAACCTTAAGATAAGGTACAGATGCCCAGAATAAAGGACAAAGGAAGAGGATTCTGCGGTGTTCAGGTCATCTTGTAAAAAGAAAAAGATTGATGTTACCTTTTTTCTTTTAGTGTTCACTGAAAGAGGGGGTTTAGTTGGACAAAGGAGTGTGCATGGGCATGGCCTTTCTTTCTTGAGCACATTTCCGTGTTCCCAACATGGAACATGTGTGTGTGTCCACCGAACAAAAAACGAAACATGGAGGACCAACCAGCCAGAGCAAGGGTTTCGACATTCGATCATGGTTCAACTCCTGAACTGGTTTGAAACAGGCGCCGACATGTGGCCACCATCATGCTATGAACAATTCACAAACCCAACATCATTTAATTCACTGATGGTGCATGGTACTATTACTCCTCGGCTAAATGGTTTATTATCACAACTATCTCCAAATTTATTTTCTCAATGATAGGTGTTGTGCTAAATATTTTTTCGCGAATACGCAAAGCTTGTGTATCTTTTCATTGATAGAAGAAAGGAGAATGAGTACAACAATAAAGGGTACAACACATGACATTAATGCAACGAGGCATGAGCATGGGGCCCAGAGCAGAGAGAAGGGGTGCCCAGCTCGAACAGGGAAACAAATACACATCTAAACCCACCAAGTCTAAAACTAGAGGTGCAGACCGAATCAGTAGGATGTCAAACATCTACAAATCCAGCACCTGGGACTCCACGAGCGAGCAAAAGATAGCACCTTCAAGAAGGGGAACGACGTCCTGAAGACGCCGCCATCCGATCCGGAGAACCAGACCTAGGGTTTTCCCTGATATTCGAAGAGAGGCTCGGAAAAAGGCCATGGCAGCGTCTCCAGGAAGGGAAACGACACAGAGAGTGTCGCTGCTGCCACCATCAGCAAGCCGAGCATGAATTTTTCCTGGCCTATGTCCGAGCATTCCCATACTTGCCAGATCAGGATCTGAAGATGCGGAGTCAACCTGCCTGTTGACCGCAACCTTAGAAGGGGGGGTGGGGCTGCACCTGCTGCTGATGAAAACCGCGAGCTTTGGAACCGACATGGCGTGTAGGTGGACGGGGCCGAAGAGGCAGCAGATTAGAGAGTCGATGCAATTCGGAGCCGCAAGGGAACGTAGATCCGTGTTGCCGGAGGTAGACCACTAGAACACCGACGAACCAAAGAAGCTGGAAGGGGGCGCAGCATCTGGTTCGCCGGGGCCGAAACCGCGCCGGTGAGGACGCCGACAGACCATGAACACTGGAGAACGCAAGCTCGGTGGAAACCGGGACCAGATCTGTGTTGACAAAGAACCACCTGCAAAGCTTCAACCTCTGCCAAAGGAATGTCATGAAACACACACACACACACACACACACACATGGAGTCGTCGCCGTAGCTCGGAGGAGGCGCCACCGTGGACTTAGAGTGGTCTGCACCGAGGCAGGACCAAGCCCTGGCTAGCTGGGCCACTGCCCCAAGGGCCTCGCACAACACAAAAGCAGCAGGAAGAGGAGTTGCGTCCAAGGGAAGAGAGGCCGGCGGGGAGGATCGCCTCGGGGATGGGCGGGCCGCCACGCAAGACTGGCAGGAAAGGGGCGCAATAGCTGGATAGGGGGGCTGATGATTCACCAGATCCGATATGGGGCCGTCGGGAACGGGTCCTCTAGCGTGTCGTGGTGGAGGAGGGGGGTCCGCTGATATGTCTCCAACGTATCTATAATTTTTGGTTGTTTCATGCAGTTATATTATTATTCTTGAATGTTTTACGATCATTTTATAGCAACTTTATATCATTTTTTGGAACTAACCTATTGACATGCTGCCCAGTGCGAGTTGCTGTTTTTTGCTTGTTTTTTACTTCGCAAAATATCCCTATCAAACGGAGTCCAAACGCAGTGAAACTTTTTGGAGATATTTTTTTGACCAGAAGACAACTTGGGAGCCAAGGAAGCACCTGGGGGAGGTCCGTGGGGCCCACAAGACACCAGGGCACGCCAGAGACCCCCGGCGCCCCCTGATGGGTTGTGGGGCCCACAAGGGTCTCCTCCGCCGCTTCTTCACTCTATAAATAACCAAATATTCCAGAAACCCAAGGGGAGTCGAAAAAACACAATTCCAGCCGCCACAAGTTCCAGAACCACGAGATCCAATCTAATAGGGTCACGGAGGGGTTCATCATCCTCATTGGTAGACCTACGTGAGTAGTTCACCATAGACCTACGGGTGCGTAGGCAGTAGTTAGATGGCTTCATCTGTGTTTTTGATTCTCAATACAATGGTCTCCTGGAGATCTATTTGATGTAATAACTTTTTGCGGTGTATTTGTTGGGATCCGATGAAGTTTGAGTTTATTGTCAGATCTATATCCACGAATATTATTTGAGTTTTCTTTGATCTCTTATATGCATGATTATTTATAGCCTCGTATTTCTTTTTTGAATCTTTGGTTTACTTAGGCCAACTAGATCGATTTTTCTTGCCATGGGAAGAGGTGCTTTGTGATGGGTTCGATCTTACGGTGTCCTCACCCAGTGACAGAAGGGGTAGCGAGGCACGTATGCATCGTTGCTATTAAGGATAACAAGATGGGGTCTATTCCTACATGAATAGATCTTGTCTACATCATGTCATCGTTCTTATTGCATTACTTTTTTTCTCCATGAACATAATACACTAGATACTAGCTGGATAGCGGTCGATGTGTGGAGTAATAGTAGTAGATGCAGAATTGTTTCGGTCTACTAATCTTGGCGTGATGCCTATATATTGATCATTAACTTGGATATCGTCATAATTATTTGTTCTTCTATCAGTTCCCCAACAGTAATTTGTTTACCCACCATGTGCTATTTTCTCGAGGGTATTTTTTATTTGTTGCCACTAGTTACTTCGCCCTTTGACGATTAGCCACTCGTTACTTTGTATTTGCTTATTTGCCACTGCTTAGTTTGGAATTGAGTGTTTTGCCCCTGTCATGTGGGACCCGTGTGGAAATCACCAGCGTGCCCCTATCTGTTCGATTCACCCAGGAGACGAGCTCGTCTCCTCCCTCGTTCCCCACCTGTCTCCCGTCTATCGCTACTGGTGCTCCACGGAAGACAGCGGCGGTTCGTCATGGCGATTCCTCGTGGTCCTTGACGGCGGCGTCTAGCGCGCTCTCTCTCTCTCTCTCTCTCTCTCTCTCTCTCTCTCTCTCTCTCTCTCTCTCTCTCTCTCTCTCTCTCTCTCTCTCTCTCTCTCTCTCAGCCCGCCGTCCGACATGACGCAGGTGCTGCTGCTTGCCGCCGCCGGTCCCGCGTGCTCGTGCGCTGCCGTCGCTCTGTTTTTCCGCTGCTGCTGCTTCTTGCCAGCCCGTAATGCCGCTGTTGTTTGTGGCCCTGACGCCCTGTGTGTTGCTGGTGCTTACTCATGGTCAGCGGAAGACACGGTGGAGGCGCTCGCTGCTGCCCGGCTCCACTTGGGCTCCGTCGTGTTCAGCCTTGGCATGGACCTGGGCGCCGTTGTCTTTGCTGTTGCTCCCCGTTGTTGCCCATCAGCTAGCTGGCGCCGGCCTTGTCCGCTGCTCGTAGAGGAGCGTCGCCGTCTACTGCCGTGCGAACAAGGGATGGGATTGAGTTCTTCGCGTGCGTCTGAGTTCATGGCAATTTAGGCACATAAGGGTATACTTGTCCACAGCATTGTGCAGGTAATATGTTTATCATTTGGACTTATTGTTTTTGTGTTGAAAAGTGGCAAAAAATCAAATGGCAAACAAAAGAGTGGCAAAATATCAATTACAATCTAAGCAGTGGCAAATTGTCAAAGTCCAAAGTAAGTAATGGCTGAAAATCAAATCGCCCTTTCTCGAGAGAAGCAACTAGTGAAATCTACGGCCCCGGGCCTATCTTTCATCATATTTGCTTTCCGATCTATCTTTTGTTGCATTTGTTTTCAGATCTATATTTTCAAAAACCCAAAAATACCTTTCTGCACTTTTTCTTTACTTATTCTATTTCGTGCTTTATTTAGATCTATTTATCCAAACTACTAGAAATCAATCTATCTTTTATCGTGGAGGGATTGACAACCCCTCTTACGCATTGGGTTGCGAGGATTTGTTCTTTGTGTGCAGGTACCGTTTACATAGTATTGCTTGGCTCTACTACTGGATTGATACCTTGGTTTTATAACTGAGGGAAATACCTACCATAGTTGTGCTGCGTCATCCCTTCCTCTTTGGGGAAATACCGATGCAGTTTCAAGCCGCATCATCCGCCACGACGCAACCACGCCGGCCGGTCTTGGGGGGGGGGGGGGATGGTGGCGGTACCGCCATGGGGTGGCTGGAAACTGATCTCGGGGAGTTCGCAGCCGTGGGGGTGGGAGGATGAGGGCGGAACTGCCTCGCCGCCGCCATCCCAGGGACCGGCGCAGCTTCGTCGACCGGACCTCCGGCGGCGGCAACGTGGGGTTGAGCGGAGGGGGCGGGCTACCGGCGGCGGCGGCTAGGTTTCCCCCGTGTTGCCCGTGGGGGAGCGACGCGTAGTGCTAAATATCTCACCCCATGATCTCGTCATATGCATCCACAAGTTCGGAGAAATACCTGATCTGTTCATGGCATGTTTATAATGTTGCCACCACCATCTGTGGTGTCGAAATGCACATATACAAAGTTTCCACAATTAAGTGCACATTAAGGGAGTCCTGGACTAAGGGGTCCTCGAGCGTCCGGCCTGTTATCCATGGGCCGGACTGATGGGCTATGAAGATATGAAGGCCGAAGACTGTACCCGTGTCCGGATTGGACTCTACTTGGCGTGGAAGGCAAGCTTGGCGACCGAAGATTCCTTCTTATGTAACCGACTCCATGTAAACCCTAAATCCCCCCGGTGTCTATATAAACCGGAGGGGTTAGTCCGGAAAGGACACACACATTACCATAGTCATAGAGGCTAGACTTCTAGGGTTTAGCCATTACGATCATGTGGTAGATCAACTCCTGTAATACTCCTATTCATCAAGATCAATCAAGCATGAAGTAGGGTATTACCTCCATAGGGAGGGCCTGAACCTGGGTAAACATCGTGTCCCCCGTCTCCTGTTACCATCGATCCTAGGCGCACAGTTCGGGGCCCCTACCCGAGATCCGCCGGTTTTGACACCGACATTGGTGCTTTCATTAAGAGTTCCACTGTGCCGTCAACAAAAGGTTTGATGGCCCCTTCAATCATCGATAACGACGCTGTCCAAGGAGGAACCTTCCTCCCCGGACAGATTTTTGTGTCCGGCGGCTTCGTACTGCGGGCTAACTCGCTTGGCCATCTGGAGCAGGTCAACAGCTACGCCCCTGGCCACCAGGTCAGATTTGGAAGCTTGAACTACTCGCGGATATCCGTGGAGACTTGATCTTCAATGGGTTCGAGACCGCGGTGATCGCTCCTCCTCGCTCCGATGAACATGACTTAAATCCGTCATCGGATCACATCCAGGAGATGGTTCCTGTCGCTGCAACGCCTTAGATCCGGAGCAGATCGTACCGTCCGAGGCCACAGAATCCGTTGCATTGGAGCCACACACAGACTCATCACCTTACAATATCTGCATCAACGGAATTCCGAACTCGTTCTCGGCTATAAATTCCGAACCACGTATGCCTGCGGACACCGAGTTGGATCGGTTATCGATCTTCGAGTTCAGTGCCGCAGACATCTTTCAACACATGCCCTCGGGCGATATGCTAAATTCATTAAAAAACTGTCCTTGGCAGGGGACTCACAGCCGAACTATGTTCGGTTCGAACTAGGGGCTGATGGAGAATTTTGCTTCCCACCCGCCACCCACTTCATAGCTACTGTCGAAAACTCAACCGACGTGCTTAACTGGGGCTCCGAAGAGTACGACAGCTTGGACGGCGATGCCGACAAGGAGCAAAGCCAAGACCAGCCATTCACAAGAAGTCGGACGGCCACATCTTAGTACGATGTGTACATGGTCGATACACCAAAAGATAGCAACACCGGCACCGGAGGAAACAATACCCCGGATGACACCGAACACAATGAAGACCCTGTCGGAGCAAAATCCGAACAGGAGGAACAAGAAAACGGGCAAGCCAGCCCCGACGAACAGGCCCTGCCCAAAGACAATTCGGAGGATGACAACTACCTTCCTCTCTCCGAAGACGAGGTAAGCCTCGGCGACGAAGACTTAATCGTATCCGAAGGGCCCCTCGAGCAGGAGCGTTTCAAGCGCAGGCTAATAGCTACTGCAAGGAGCCTGAAAAAGAAGCAGCAGCAGCTTCAAGCTAACCAAGACCTGCTCAATGATAGATGGACCAAAGTCCTGGCCGCCGAAGAATACTGCCTTAGCGGCCCAGCCAAAAGCTACCCGAAGCATAGATCGCTACCTCAGTCTGATAACGAGGCGTTGGAGCCCACACCATTATCACGCCGCGCGGCAGGTCGACGACAGCTCGGTCCGGATAAAGAGGCAACTCAAGGCAAATCCCA
Organism: Triticum aestivum; assembly: GCF_018294505.1. Lineage (NCBI taxonomy): Eukaryota > Viridiplantae > Streptophyta > Magnoliopsida > Poales > Poaceae > Triticum > Triticum aestivum. The sequence continues at coordinate 615,024,836 of NC_057802.1, read as the reverse complement.
GACCGCCCTACCTCGCTGTAAAGGCAAGAACAACACAGCTCGTGGTTGTGCAGACGACCTTCGACAGGACTTGGACAGTAGAGCAGGACACTCAAGATCGATCTACGGATCACGATGGCATGTCCCGACACATGTCGATGGCCAACTATTCGGACGTGAAAAACCTAGCTACGCCCGAGCCGAAAACCACAAATGGACTCCTTCGAAGACACGTCGCATTGTGGCACAACATAGAGGCGCCGCACACCCTCTTTGCTTCACCGATGAAGTAATGGATCATGAATTCCCCGAGGGATTCAAACCCATCAATATCGAACCATACGACGGAACAACCGATCCGCCGGTATGGATAGAAGATTTTATTCTCCACATCCATATGGCCCGTGGAGACGACCTCCACGCCATTAAATACCTCCCACTAAAGCTAAAAGGGCCAGCTCGGCACTGGTTAAACAGGCTGCCTGAAAATTCCATAGGCAGCTGGGAGGACTTGGAAGAAGCCTTCCTTGGCAACTTCCAGGGAACATATGTCCGGCCACTAGACGCCGATGACCTAAGCCACATTGTCCAGCAGCCCGGAGAGTCAGCCAGGGAGCTCTGGACTCGGTTCTTAGTCAAAAAGAACCAAATCATCGACTGTCCGGACGCGGAAGCCCTTGCGGCCTTCAGACACAGCGTCCGGGACGAATAGCTGAAACGCCACCTCGGCCAAGAAGGACCTAAATCCATGACAGCCCTCACTGCTCTGATGACCCGCTTTTGCGCGGGAGAAGACAGCTGGCTCGCTCGTAAAAGCAACAGCGCTAGCGACCCGGGCACTTCCGAAATCCGAGAGGGCAATGGTAAGCCACGACGAAGCAAATACAACAGTCGCAATGATAATGAAAGATCACGCGACACAGCGGTCAACGCTGGATTCAGCAATCCCAAGCCCGGTCAGCGGAAGAAGCCATTCAAGGCAAATCGCGACGAACCATCCAACCTGGACAGGATATTGGACCGACCCTGCCAGATTCATGGCCACCCCGATAAACCAGCCAATCATACTAACAGAAACTGCTGGGTCCTTAAGCAGGCCGGCAAGCTCAACGCCGAACACAGGGGAAGGAGGCCGCCAGGCGACAGGGATGACATAAAGGTTCACCAACGAAACACTGGGGGTAAGAAGCAATCTCCACCGGAGGATCAACTACTCCTAGAACGGAAATAGCAACCCGACTTCCCCCGCCCACTTCGTACACCTACAAAATTTGTACCGCGCATACATCATTATGCACACAAGATACCATGGGCCTTGGCGGAAGCACAATACGGACAACCCTGCAAACACCCCAGTAACATTTTTTATTTATTTTCCTTTTTTATTTTTTCTTCCTTCGCTATCCTTTAAAAACAGGTGACGAACAGGATATACGTCAGAAACTGGCTCTATCGGACTCCGGATCCGCATACTCACCTAAGGGGCTATTTCCATCAAGGATTACCCCACCGAGGGCGGGCGGCGTAGACGTGCGACAGGAGGTCCAAAATAATTTTTTTGTAGACCGCACTCTATATCTCTCGAGCCTGTACTATGCATGTTCCTTCGCCTCCAACCCCGAGCATGTCAAATAGCCGGGAGGATGGCTTTTATATATATCATAAGTAATCATTGGCATACCGCTCAGTTCCCAGTAAAACATATCCGAACTAATCATCCGTGTTGTCTCACCACAGAATACAGCTGCCACGTTTGCTTCACAAATATACCCTAGCATAACCCGCCAGGGGCTCAGTATGGGAATAAATGAGTTGCCAGCAAAAGCCCCAATAGCTCTATAGCGTACTTCGGCGTCGCAAGTTTGGCCTTATATGCATCAGCTCCGAATCATTGTCTTGGGTCAATAGTTGGGTTGCCCGGCTCCTGTGCTTGCTACCCTACGTTCCACTCTATCGGCTAGGGTAGTAAAGGGAGAACTACTGCGATTGTGCCCTGGTCTAAACCGGATGAGCACCTCAGTAGAGAAAGCCGAAAACTGACTGTCATGATGCGGCGAGAGCTGGTCAACCACTTGACGACTTCTTGGAATCTTTAGCGATTCTCCGTGTCACACGAGGGATCTTTTACAAGATCAAACATGTAAGGCACCCTATGCCGCATACATACCAGGGGCTATGTCGTAGCCCCACAATAAAACTCCTATGGCTAAGTGATAGCGTTAACGCCCTATAGTCCGATTGCCTGGTTCGCTGCATTATCACCTCCTTCATGGACCAAGACATTGGATAAAGAGTGATTAAATGCTTTTCCGAACACCCCCGTACTTCCTACGAGGGGGCTGAAACCGACGACTGGAAAACTTTCAGTTTATATCAAAAACGGCCGCACAGGAGGAATTCAAGATTTAAGAAAAAACATATAAATAGATTAAATATAAAATTATCTTTTACAATTATCATACACCTCACTCTAACATTATGTCTTTTGAGCATTGACTCTCTATCAGGCGGGCGGCCCCTAGGGCGTCTTCAAAATAATGCTCCGGTTCCGAATGGTCCTTGCCTTTGGGTGGACTCTTCGTCGCAACATCGGCGGCCTTCATCTTCCCCCAGAATGTCTTGACTTAGGCGAAGGCCATCCGTGCACCCTCAATGCACGTTGACCGCTTCACAGTGTCGATACGCGGCACCGCGTCAACAAGCTTCTGCACCAAACCGAAATAGCTATTCGGCGCAGGCTCGGTTGGCCACAACCGGATTATGACATCCTTCATGGCAGCGCCGGATATCCTATGAAGTTTGGCCCATTGGGACATCTGTTCATTGAGCAGCAGAGGGCGCTTTGACGCGCCAAACTGCAAGCAAAAAAGCTTCTCCGTTGCATATCCATCTCGCGCTTGGTAATACCGCGCCGCATCGGAAGAACTCTTCGGCAAGTCCAAATACTCGTCCGGAGAACTCCACACTTGGTTAAGCTGAGCATAGTCCGGGTCACCAAACTTAGTTTGCAGCAAAAAAGGCTTTCCAGCCACAATCTCCTTCGCTTCCCGAACTTCCTCACGGATTGCTCTGGATTCTGATCGCGCTTCTCTCGCCTCCTGTCGGGCCTTGCCCAGTTCAGCCGTTAAGGCTTTATTCTCCTTCTCAAGAAATTTGCAGCGGCCAGTAGCATTCTCCAGTTCGAGTGTCATCGTGGATATCTTCTCCTCGCCTTGGCACCGTACAGCTTGTTCGGCCTTTAATTCAGCCGATGCCTTTTCGGCAGCTGCATTGCTACAACGGGCCTGCTCCTTGGCCCGAGCCAGCTCCGCTCGAAGAACTTCAACGGCGGCAGCACCATCTGCAGCCATGCACATTCCAGCATCTAAATCTCAGCATCATGTTTATACCACAAACAAAGTATGAGGATCGCCCCGAATACATACCTTGCGACTCGTCAAGACGCGTATTGATTAATGCAAGATCATCCCCTGCCACGTCAAGCTTCCGCTGTAGCTCGGCAATTTCCATAGCCCGGGAAGTGGTCAAGGGGGAAGCAGCCTGTGTTCAAGCTCATCGGGTTAGTCCTCAAAACGATCATTTTTTATCCTTTGTTTGCTTCCTAATGGAAGACAACCTGAGTCTCAGGGGCTACTACCTATACACAGGCACATCTTTGCAAAGGAAACATAGCTGAAAAATATTATGTCACAAACCTCGAAGCCTTTAAGTAGGCTCATATATCCCGGAAGGTACCCATCAAGGTACGCTGCTCGAAACCTCGAAGCCTTTCCGGACGAAATCTTTTCAATCACTGTACCCATCAAGGTACGCTGCTCCCCCGAGACAAATGCTTTCCGCAACATGTCCCGCAATATATCGGGAGTCTTCGGGTTCCCAGACACTGCTCCAGGGGCACAGTCATCCTTTGAAGGAATCTGTTCACCCGCCTTCAGAATCACTGTCGGCTGCGAACCAGACAGTCCGGGGCCTTTGCTATCATCAGCCCCGGACTCCCGGACGGTTGGAGATCTACCTTCGGGCAATGCCGCCTTTGTCCCTTGTGCAACTGGTTGATCACAAGGGACCCTCCGCGACGACACTTCAGAGTCATCTGCCTTATTGGGCGAGGAGGATCGAGGAGGCGTCTCGCTCTCCATCATCTCTGGGAGGAGACTTCCCGAGGAAGAGGATTGCCCAGAAAAGCTCTGTGCCGGCCTGTAAAAATGCATGAATGCATTACGAATATCCTCGATTAACAACAACGAAGCGGACGCTATCAAAGTACCCCGGATTCACTTACGGCTCGGCTGAGGGTTTGTCCCCTTGCTGGAGCTGTTCAGCGGCATCGCTCCCCAAACCCGAGCCGCTCGCCGGTGGCCTCTTGCCCCTCTTAGAAGACCGCCCCTCCCGATCTTCAGAGGCGGCCCTTTTCCTCCTGCTAGGAGAAGGGGTACTGGATCCTTTTTGCCCCTGTCTTCAGGCGAGGAAAGGTCGATCTCTCCGGACTCAGTGTCCGACTTACCTCCAGAACCAAGGTCCGCTCGGGCTTCCTCGCTCTCCTCTTTGCCCTCCTTTACCAGCGCCTGGCATGGTGCCGGGGCCAAAATCCTCATTAGCACTGGAGTACCTGAGTCTTCAGGGAGAAGAGCCGGACACCTGACCCGTTCCACCTTCTTTATCTAGCCCTGGGAAAAGATGGATTGCTCAGTATCTTATTATGGGACGCTCGACTACAGGGTGTTCGGAAGTGTAATACTTACCGGGGTGGTCGAATGATTGCTGTGGAGGCCGATGTCTTCGGTGGTGGCTGGCCATTGCTCTCGTTCCCCGAAAAATAACCTCCTCATTCCTTCGTGCGTAGTGCCGAAGAAGTGTTGAAGAGTCTGCGGCCCTTCTGGGTTAAACTCCCACATGCGGCGAGGCCGCCGCTGGCATGGCAAAATCCGACGGACCAACATTACTTGAATAGCGTCAACAAGATCAATGCCCTTCTCGGCAAGGCTTTGGATGCGACCCTGCAGAGTCCGCACTTCATCAACGGATCCCCAGTCCAACCCCTCATTGATCCATGAAGCAAGCCGAATTGGGGGGCCGGATCGGAACGCAGGCGCAGTTGCCCACTTAGAGCTGCAAGGCTCGGTGATGTAGAACCACCCCTGCTGCCATAAGTCGGAAGATTCGGCGAAGGATCCCCGAAACCGAACAGTGCTAGCGAGCTTGCCCACTGTGGCGCCACCGCACTCTACCTGCCCCCCTCTATCACTTGCGACTTCACATTGAAGGTCTTGAGCCACAAGCCAAAGTGCGGAGGAGTTCAGAGTAAGGCTTCGCACGTGACGATAAACGCCGAGATAAGAAGAATAGAATCTGGGGCCAGATCGTGGAAATCTAGCCCATAATAGAACATGAGCCCTCGGACGAAGGGGTTGAGCACAAACCCTAGCCTGTGGAGGAAGTGTGACACGAACACGACCCTCTCGCCGGATCTGGGGGTGGGAATAACCTGCCCCTCGGCAGGAAGCCGATGAAGGATTTCTGCAGTCAGATACCTCGCCGCCCGAAGCTGGGCAATATCTCCCTCCGTGACAGAAGAAGCTACCCACCGGCCTTGATGGCTGGATCCGGACATGATTGGAGCTTGTGGCAACCGAAATCCGGGTGTTGGAACTCAGAGGAATAAGGGTTGAGGGAGAAGCAAGGCGGGCCTGCGCCCCTATATAAAGGCCGCGAATATTAAACGTCTCCTCATGGGTCTCAAAGCTTGCCTATTCCTAAGGAGTTGTAACCAAGCGACGGTTGGTTTACCCACGTCCGGGTCGACAAGAATCCCCTAAAAATGGGGAGACACGATCTCCGCTTGGACAAGACATGCCAACAAAACCACGTCTCGGGACGTGGGGCGACGGGCCAGCTAACGGTTCGAATATAATGGCCGAGCAGGCACGATGTCGTATTACCAAAAGGTTGCCAGCGGATTGAACTCGTGAAATATTATATCCTCTGCAATTGTGTATACAGGTCCGGATACAATCATTATATCTGAAGACTATCTTGGAGTTCGGAAAGGGAAACCCGCCTTGCAATGCCGGAGACAATCTGCGCGCCGGACTCCTCGTCATTGAAGCCAGGTTCAGGAGCTACTGAGGGAGTCCTGGACTAAGGGGTCCTCGGGCGTCCGGCCTGTTATCCATGGGCCGGACTGATGGGCTATGAAGACATGAAGGCCGAAGACGATACCCGTGTCCGGATTGGACTCTACTTGGCGTGGAAGGCAAGCTTGGCGAGCAAAGATTCCTTCTTATGTAACCGACTCCATGTAAACCCTAGATCCCCCAGTGTCAATATAAACCGGAGCGGTTAGTCTGGAAAGGACACACACATTACCATAGTCATATAGGCTAGACTTCTAGAGTTTAGCCATTACGATCTCGTGGTAGATCAACTCTTGTAATACTCGTATTCATCAAAATAAATCAAGCAGGAAGTAGGGTATTACCTCCATAGAGAGGGCCCGAACCTGGATAAACATCATGTCCCCGTCTCCTGTTACCATCGATCCTAGATGCACAGTTCGGGACCCCCTACCCGAAATCCACCGGTTTTGACACCGACACACATGTAAACGTCCAAAGTATTGCAACTTGGGTGCTTGTTCATTGGCTTCTCCCTCCTCGACTTTCTTCACTCATTGTCACATTCGAAAGTTTCCGAGGCGCATATGTACGCACTCAGGCCGAGATGTACTTAACCCGATATATTTGTAAATGGTTAGTTGAAACTGTGGTTCAGTAGTTTAGTTCTAAAACTGTCAGGCATCTCCTCAAAATATGAATTTGGATTTAGTTTAGTGCCGGGGTCTTAGGTGGAGGGGTGGGGTTAGTTAGGAACAAAGCATCTGAGAGGACATAGCATCAGTAGCTAAGCATAGTACTAGTAATTAAATGAAGAGGCCCAGTGTGAAGGACATGTCAGGTAGTACAACTGAACTCAGGTACCTACACAAACAATTAAACTAGCCAACTCTACAGGCAATGGATTTGAGGGCAGGCGAACTGTATCAATTAAACTAGCCAGCTCTGCAAGCAATGTCATGTTGCTGGGTGCAGTGACAGTGCTGCATGCCCATGCATCAAGTTCAAGTGGTGAGCTGAGCCCATCCATAAGCATGAGATAGAATCCAAAGATAGCACATGCCTGACCAACATGATAACTTTAAATAATATGGTTCACTTGTTACAATAAAACTCTGCTCACCACAAACATGCACATGATACATTTCATCATGATCAGCGAAACCCAAGACACCCAAACCACTTGGCATACCGCAATTTGCCAATGGACTCTATGGGAACATGAACGATGAAAATGGATGAAACATGGCATGGCAAGCCGAAAAAAATATAGGGAATATATTGCCAGAATTACTACAATTCGATTCGACCTCCTAATACAACTTTGATTTGATTCGACGAATGATCACCCGGTATCATCCTCTTGATCTGAAAACAAGAAGGGAAATTGGTGGCAAGTTTTACTCCATGGAACACGGTCTTCTCGTCGCCCGGTCAAAGCACGGCGATTACCACCCCTTTGAATAATCCAATTCTTTTGTTCCTACTTCTGGTCCCGGTTATTTTCGGATAGCCCGTACATGATGACAGTGAGGTGTCATATGACCCTGTCGTCGTCAGGAACATGAGTTTTCTTCTCCACAAGATTCATGGCGGAACCAAACCGAAAAATTCTAGCGAAATGCCGGAATTGTTCGAAAAGTCCAGTTTCAGCGGCTGCTCTTCTTCTCCTTGGCAGCCTAGTAAGTACAGTCACACGATGACAGTCATAGCTAACTGCTAATTAGTATGCAGGTGGAGACCGCACCTAAGAAAAAGGCACACTTATCATAGACCAATTCAGCGATGCTCATGCTCGTATTCATAGCTCAATGATAGGTGTTATAAATATCTAGCCGCTGTCGTCATAGAGGAGATACGTACCTACTTGGTCACTCCATGGCATCTTGCGAAGATGATGCCATCAACATTGTGATGTGGAAATGCACGCTCCAATGTTTTCTTCCCCAATTAAATGCATAATTGGTCAAAGGTATGCAACTTGGGTGTTTGTCCATTGGCTTTTCCCTCCCTCGCTTCCTTTGGTCATTGTCACATTTGAAAGTTTCCGCAGGCCATACTACGACCGCACGCGCGCCCAGATGTGGTTGATGTATTGACCCTGCTTTGGTCGTTTAGTTTTAGAAAAAGATTATCAAGCATCACCTGGAAATTTGAATTTGAATTCAAACTTAGTTTTGTATGGGGATTGTTAGGTTCCAGCTCCAAGAACTGGGATCTTCTTCTTCTCCTTCTTGATGGTGGTCCAATACTGCTAATAATTCTCTCATATCACACAGGACCACCCTAGGTTGAGCCAGTATATATTCCTTCCTGGCTCACCAGGAAAATCAAGCTAATAATAGAAGCAGTACACTGTACACCTAAGCCTAAGTCTGGTGATTAAAGGTGCACAGTTCACATAAAGAACATTGTTGAACCGAAGCATATGCCATTGAGCAACCATATGCAGCAATGCAATGCCAATATGGAAGTGCCATCATGTTATTAGGTGCATCAAGTCAAGTCTGGTGAGCCAATACACAAACATGAGACAGATTCCAGATCCATGTCACCTCTCCCTCATCAATCTGATACCTTTTCTTTAACAAATGGATCATTTGTTACAAATGACTCTTGCTCTCTCTACACACATGACAGACACATACATAGTTGCACATGATGCATCCATCATGGTCAAGAAGGGAGACCCAAACCACATGATGCATTCATCATGGTCAGGAAGGCACAAACCACTTGGCATGAATGGAACGACCAAGCCAAAAAAATTAAAACCAATAGGCCAAGAATCACTACTACAAATTCAATCTCCTAATCTGCAAGTATAAATACTCAAGTAATGATATGTGTATTGTATATGTGATGTAACCTTGATCTGATTCCATGGATGATCACCCGTTTGATCTTCTTCCTGATCGATCATCTGGTTCTTCTCTCAAAAATAATGGCGGCAGTTCCGGCTGCTCTGCTCTGCTCTGTTTTTCTGGTGTCACGGTCACGGGAGGTCGTGCTCCAGCTTGTCCAGGAACGCGCCGTCGCCGTCGCCGGCCAGCCTGCCGGAGCCGCGGCCGATCTTGCTCGACAGCGACCCCATGGCCGACGAGAGCCCCTTGAAGCTGCTGCTCCCCTCGCGGGACCTCCGCGACCGCCTCCGGCTCAGCCGAGGCTTCTCTTCGGCCTCGTCGCCGGCGCCCGCGACCGCGACCGCCTTGGCCTTGGAGTCGGCGACGACGAGGCGGGAGATGCAGCTGCGGCAGAAGGGGCACGCCGGCGGCTGGAGAGTCAGCGTGGCCGGGTTGGGCTTGCTGTGGCAGCAGAGCGCGAGCGTGCAGGCGGCGCACATCCGGTGCCCGCAGTCCTCCACCTGGATGCTGCACGCCTGCTCGAAGCAGATGCTGCACACCTCCTCGTCCTCCTGGTCGTCGACCTCGTCGTCGTCGCCGGCGCCGGCGTCGGAGAGCGCCGGCGAGGAAGAGTCCGAGTACTTGGTTCCCTTGAGGATCTTCTTCTCCCGCTCCCGGTTGGCCTCGGCCAGCGCCGCCTCGAGGAGCGCCCTCGCGTCCGCCCCCAGCTCGCCGATGAACTTGAGCGGCGACGGCCACACCATGGGCTCCGCAGCCGCCGGGTTCAGCAGCGCCGCGCACGCGCCGTGGCCGCGCTTCATCGCCACCGAGTAGGCGATCCGGCCCGCCGAGTCCCGGTGCACGCGGTCGGCGCCCCACGCCAGCAGCTCCCGGACGCACTCCAGGCTGCCGCCGCGCGCCGCAAGATGCAGCGCCGTGCTCCCCGGGAAGCCGTAGGAGCCGGTGGGGGCCGAGACGATGGCGCCGCTCTCGAGCAGCAGGTGCACGCACTCCGGCCGGCCCTGCCTGGCGGCCACGTGCAGCGGCGTGGCGCCGTGCTCGTCCCGGACGTTGACGAAGCGCACGAAGCCCCACGAGTCGGCCACCGGCGTGGTGCGCGCCGCGGTGAGGATGGCCCGCAGGCAGTCGGCGTGGCCGTAGTAGGCCGCGTGGTGGAGGCACGTCCGCGCGTTCACCGAGTCGAACATCAGAATCTGACCAATCGAACCACGCAGAGAGTTAGTAAGTCGGAATCCATGGGGGAGAGGAAAAGATTGCGGCTTTGGAGGTGTCACTGACATTGGCGCCGGCGCGGAGGAGGGCGAGGGCGCAGTCGATGTGGCCGTGGGTGGCGGCGAGCATGAGCGGGGTGCGCTTGCGGCGGTCGACGACGTCCGGGCGGACGCCGCGGGCGAGCAGCATGTCGACGGCCGGGAGGCAGCCGTTGGCAGCGGAGACGTGGAGCGCGGTGAGGCGGTCGTAGATGGTGGCGCGGCGGACGAGCGCCGGGTCGGCGGCGAGGAGGCCGTCGAGGGCGTCTACGTCGCCGGCCTGCGCGGCGCGGAAGAAGTCGTGCTCGTCGCCGTCGCGGCTACAGCTGAGCCCGTGCCCCATCGCTTCCGGCTCCTCCGGCCGACCCCGGCGAGGTCAGAGGTGGGTGGGTGGGTGGTACGGAGCGGGGGGTGGGGGAAGAAGACGAGCTCAGCTCCGGGATTCAGACTTCAGAGTGTGCGTGGCCTTTTTATTCCTCAGAGCACGAGCCCCGGTTGGATCTTTCTGCCTTGACTTCCACACCCCACTTGACATTTTTTTTCTTCCCCCCTCTCTCTTGATATTTTCTTCCTTGCCTTTTCTACGGTTTTGGTTTTGTTTTTGGTGATGATGATGGCATGGACAGCTTACTTTCATCTCTCCCATTTTATCACCTTTACAATGGTAGCGGTTCATGAATTAGTGTTACTCTTTTTAAGGGAACTAAACGTGTAAATGTGGACTACTTATATGCTTAGGGAAAAATAACAACCTTGATTGCGTAATTACTACTCTATATATACCTAAATAGCTTTTTGTCATGCCACCATGCATGAAAAAGACACATTTTTTGGCATGCCTCCATCCATATATATAGGGCTAATGCGTTTTTCGAAACTGCCTCTGAATATTCATAAGATTAATAATATATAAGTTGGGTAACTTGGAAATTATATTATTGCAAACTCCCTTCACGTAGGAATTTGACGACGTGCTTTGTGTAACTTGCATGTCATATATTAACCATTTGTTTTTGTTTTTATTTTAAAGAAAGGAGGAATACCCCCGGTCTCTGCATCGACCAAACGTATCGTCAAAACCGAGTATAATCTCAAGTACGCAAACAAACGCAACATAAAGAAAATAGCCACAACTGGTAAAAATAGGATACAATGTCTAACCACCAATCGTATTGTCGGACTGCCGTCTAAACTGGTTGAACGTTCCTATCGGTTGCGCCCAAAGATTAAATGCCCCCTTCACCGGCGAGCCCATGGACCCCCCCCCCCCCTCGACTGCCGCTCCGGCAGCAGGTGGCAAGGAGGGGAATCCCGATGCCTCTGCTCCGATCAATAGTTTTGGGTAGGCTTTCTAGCCCTTGCAGGGGCGGCGCTAGGGCGGATTGTGGAGTTTTTTCTTCGAGTTTGTCTTCCGGGCTCCGATCCTCCTAGAATTCGTTGGTCGTTCGGTGGTCTCGGAATATGAAAATGCAATTTATTATGTTTAAGATGCTTTTGTACTTGGGTGAAATTTGATAATAGATCCGCATCATTTCAAAAAAACGTAAACCAATTGTTTCCTTCCCTATTCCTTGGTGCCTAGAAAACTCTCTCCTCCAGGCTTCGCCGGCTAGGCCGGGGATTCGCCTCCCGTCTGCATGCCACTCCGGCTGCCGGAGGCGAGAAGGGGAATCCGGTGCCTCTGCTCTGGCTGTCGGCGATGGGGAGGGGAACCCGATGCCTCCGCTCCGGTCAATAGTTTAGGTTAGGGTTTCTAGTCCTTGCAGGTGCGGCGCTCGAGCAAATGGTGGCGATTTTTTCTTCGAGTTTGACTTTGGGCTCCGATCCTCCTTGAGTTCATCCACTGGACATAGTCGACGGAGCTTCGGCATGGATTCCTGCCGCCCCCTTGGGGCGGTGAGGTTAGAATTTCTCGTCGTATGGAGAGATTTGGTGTCAAGTGCTTCAGAACTATTCAAGGGTTCAATGCCGACGACTACTGCTCTAGGGCAATGGCCTTAGGGGCACGTGCACGAAGACTTTCCGGTTGTCATCGACAAGGTCAAGCCGGCTCCTGTAGGGGAGCGGCAACATTGGCGCATCGGCGGCTCGTTCTAGCGGCAGTAGTGGTTGTTCGGTAGTCTCAGAGTACCGAAATAATTTTTATTATGTTCGATATGCATTTGTACTTCCGGTGAACTTTAATAATAGATCCAATCATTTTGGTAAAAAATTAACAATAAAGCATTTTTTTCAAGGATGTAAACGACGATGCATTTATGAACTACTCGCAGCATGATGTTGACTACATGTCGGCGACCATTTCAGACCAGGCCACAAGCCGAACCAACCAATGCGCCTCTCCTTTGCTTGGCTGGTGCTCCGTGCTTTGTTTTGTTTTCGGTGGACACGCACACATGTTCAACGCAGCCGGGATTACTGGTACGACTAGTAGTATTTTAAGTCAGCATTATTGGGGCTTGGGGACACGGAATTGTGCCCGAAAGAAGGGTCGTACCCATGCCCGGGACCCATATGCAGTCATGCATGCACCTCTCCTTTCTCCAACCAAAACCCCCTTTTCACTCAAAAAGTGACTTTTTTTTGGGAACCACGAGAAAAAGCAGCTGAACACCGTTGCTTGCTTCCATCGTATATGTTCTTTTGTCCTTTAATTTGGCCATCATTACTTCAACTCTTTCTTGTGTTATTTCAAGTATAATAGTACTTATGTTAGGGCATCTACAACTCCGCCCCGTAAACCGCCTGCAAACGTTCGGACTGGCCTGTCCGGACCGTGGAAGCCATCCAACGCGGTCCTGTATCGACCGCGGAGCAGTCCGGACGTGATTTCTCCTCCAATTCGGAGACAAAAGTGGGGGAGATTTGTGGGAGTCCGGACCGATTCCAAGCTTGTTTCTGACGGCCATGGCCCACCAAAAAACCCTCACCCCTCCCACACGTTTTCGGTCAACGCCACTGCAGAGCATCAGCGCCTGCATTAATGCCTTCCTAAAGCGAACACGACCACTCACTGGCGCCGGCATTGTAGCGGCCCGCCGGCCGAGAGAGCGCCGCCCGCACCACTTCCCGGTGCAAGCGACCGCCGGGCGTTCAAACTACACGACGGCCGCCCATCCGTCCGTCTGTCGCCCGCATTGATTGCAAGCGGTTGTCGAGGCGTCTCTTTCGGCGCCACTCGTCTGTATGTCTACCGCCCGCCGGTGCTATATAAATCGCTGCCTCGTTGCCCCGGCCATAGCCACACTCATCCTCTCCACACCACTCCTCGCCATGGATCCTAACGCGTCAAAAACTCTCTGGGACGGGCTGACGCCGGAGCACAAGAAGGCCATGGCCACCATTGCTGCCGACTGGCAGGCCGACAGGCAGCCAGAGGACGTGCAAATGGAGGATGCCTCCGACGACGAGCCAACGACACCCTCCTCCTCCGCTCCACTCTCGCCGGTGCAATGCATCCTGACCATCGGCGAGGCCCATGCCCATTGCCCATTATATGGACATGGTGCGGGAGGAGTGGGCGGAGCTGTTCCGGGAGGCGCAGGCCGACGCCAACTACAACCACAACCTCCTTTCGGAGCATCTGCAGACGAGGAGCAGGTCCCCTCCGGAACGGCGATTCCGCCGGACGCGGACCTAGCGGAGCAGGAGGCGCTGTCGAGCCCTACCGCTCCGCTCGTGAGACCCACCACGCCCTCTAACAATACCGGCAGCGGGTGGCAGAGGTAGCAGCCGCCGGCAAGTAGCGCGACGATGACACGGGCGAGGCGCTGTTCGGTGACACCGACGAGGAGGAGGCCGTGCCCCGGCGCCACGACCACGAAGAAGCCGACACGTCCACATGCGCCGCAGGCAGCGAGGAAGAGAAGTGCACGGTAGGTCGCCGCTGCTCGTGTCCCAGGAAGGCCACCGCTCCTCCCCTCCCGTCGATGCCCAGCTTGGTGGGCTCAACATCTTCGGTCGATTAGTCGCTTGGTGGCGACGTGGAGGCGAATAGTTTTAGTTCCCGGGGCTCCGGAGGCGGAGCTGGAAAAGGCGAAGTTTCCATTCTCTTGGTTCATGGCCGAAGACGGGGACCGTACGCCGGCAATCATTTAGATTAGCCAGCCTAGGATCTTTTTCATGTATTTGTAATGAACTCCGTCATGTTTACCTGAAATCCGGTATGTTTATATAAAATCAGGTCATGTTTATATGAAATCCGCACTTGTTTGCACGAATTCGTCTGGTTGGTTTGAGTTGCTGTGAAAATGCATGCGGCTAGCGTTGGATGGCTACCTCTCGCATCCATGTCTAGACTCCCCCCCCCCCCCCCTCCGCCGGATGCGGAAGGTTTTTTGCGGGTTGCCGTTGAAGATGCCCTTACACCATACTATGCGAGTTACTTGAAAGAACAATTCCGTTCCATTTTAGGGCATTTCTTTACGCAAGATCGTCAGACTAATGGGATTTAGTCTCCTTGCAGAGAATAATGGGAAATTAGCTGTTCAACTGGCTGGCCTACTTTGGCCTCTCTGATAGTACAATCACCACTACTAGCCCTAGCCTTAATATTTAACGTGACATGGAGCAAAACTCCGGCAGCAAGTACTGTATAGCAAACACCTTGGTCCCGAGTCAACATGACATGCATGTGTACCAGCCATAGACCACCGGCTCGATCAAACTACTGCGTGCAAGTGGTATGAACCTGGCGCCAGGTTCTGGAGTAGTTCGAAATGCATGTGTTCGTGTGCAAGTGGTATGAACCTGCCGCCGGTGTATGTGTAAAAAAGTCCAGCTGGCTAGCAAGCTAGCTACTGCGTGCAAGATATGGAATGAAGAGGACGTTGAATAGTTGGAGGACAAGACAGCGTGGTTTTGACCTGTGACCGGATCCTTGTTCTAGACAATGGTTTAGTGCATCGATAATAATTGATCGTGCACTACACATATATATATAGGTATAAGGGGTGCGACCGGTGTCTTGTCTCCCAAAATACAAGTAAATACGGAAGGAGAGAGACACTACAGGTGTGGCATACAAAACCCAGACCTACGTACATGTACACATGTTCAACACCCCCCGCAGTCGAAGCGTCGTCGGTGACGCACAAACTGGACCGAAAGCCCTCAAACGTCGAGGTGGGTAGTCCCCTCGTCATGACATCGGCGAACTGCTGATCGGTGGGCACATGGAGAACTCGAACACGACCAAGTGCGACGTGGTCTCTGACGAAGTGAATGTCGAGCTCAATATGCTTCGTCCGTCGGTGATGGAGAGGGTTGGCAGCGAGATACACCGCGGAGACGTTGTCACAGTAAACAAGCGTCGCCTTGGTAACCTCGCATAGCAACTCCTGAAGTAGCTGTCGTAGCCAAGAGCACTCCGCGACGGCATTGTCCACAACCATGTACTCGGCCTCGGCGCTCGATCGTGAGACCGTGGGTTGTCGTTTAGACGACCACGAAATCAGAGAGGGCCCGAGGTAGACGCAGTAGCCAGAAGTGGAGTGTCGAGTGTCGGGACACCCAGCTCAGTCGACGTCGAAGTAGGCGACAAGGCTGGTGTCAGGTGATGCCGTCAGGGTGAGACCCATAGCTGTGGTGCCACGTATGTACCGAAGGATACGTTTCACCAGAGCCCAATGAGTATCACGAGGAGCATGCATATGAAGGCACACCTGCTGGACAGCGTACTGAATGTCCGGACGCGTCAGTGTGAGGTACTGAAGTGCACTGACGATGGAGCGGTAGAAGGGAGCATCGGACGCCGGAGAGCCCTCGACGGCGGACACCTTAGCCTTCGTGTCGACAGGCGTAGGAGCAGGCTTGCAGTTAAGCATGCCCGCTCGCTCCAGATGCTCGTAGGCGTACTTCTGCTGGTGCAGGAAGAAGCCAGTGGCCCGGCGCACAACCTCGATGCCGAGGAAGTAGTGGAGAGCCCCCAAGTCCTTGAGGGCGAACTCGGTGCCGAGGCGAGCTGTGATCTGCTGAAGGAGCGCTGGCGAGGAGGAAGTCAGGATGATGTCGTCGACGTACAAGAGGAGGTACGCGGTAGCGGGACCCTGGTGATAAACAAACAGGGAGGCATCGGATCGTGTGGACCGGAACCCCTACTGCTGAAGGAAGTCCGCGATCTGCTGGTACCAGGCCCGAGGCGCCTGCTTCAACTCGTAGAGAGAACGGGAGAGCAAGCACACGTGGTCCGGATAGTCGGTGTCGACGAAACCAGTAGGCTGCTGACAGAACACCTGCTCGTCGAGATGGCCATGCAAGAAAGCATTAGACACATCGAGCTGGTGGACTGGCCAGGCGCGAGAAACAGCAAGCTGGAGGGCAGCGCAAATCGTGCCCGGTTTGACAACCGGGGCGAAGGTGTCGGTGAAGTCCACGCCGGCACGCTGGCGAAAACCCGGCACCACCAAACGCGCCTTGTAGCACTCGAGAGAGCCGTCGGGGCGAGTCTTGTGGCGGAATACCCACTTGCCAGTGATGACATTGGCATGGGGAGGCCGCGGGACAAGCTACCACGTACAATTGTGCTGTAGGGCGTCAAACTCCTCACGCATCGCAGCTAGCCAGTTCGGATCCCGAAGGGCTGCACGAGCGGAGGTGGGGAGTGGAGACGGTGCTGAGGTAGACGCGGCACACGCGTACTCGTCAGACGTGTAGCGTGTGCTAGGACGAAGTGTCCCAGTCCGAGCACGAGTGACCACACCGGTGAGGGGTGCGGCCACGAAGACGGTGGCGGCCGAGGGGGCCACGACGGGAGCCGCGGCGGGGGCCACAACAGGGGGCCGCGGCGACGGGGGCGGCCGAGGGGGCCGTAGCTAAAGGCATTAGTCCTTTAGTCCCGGTTCGTGCGGCTAAAGGCATTAGTCCCGGTTCAAATGAGCCCTTTAGTCCCGGTTTTAGACACGAACCGGGACTAAAGGGTGCCCTTTAGTCCCGGTTCGTGTCTAAAACCGGGACTAAAGATTAGACCTTTAGTCCCGGTTTGAGACACGAACCGGGACTAAAGGTGCCATTTTCAAACTCTACCCCCGCCCCCCCCCTTGCATCGCCTTTCCAGTTTTGTAAAAAGCAAAAGAAAATTATAAAAACTTCAAAAATTAAAATCCTTCGAGATGTAGTTATGTTACTACATCTACTAGTTAGAAAAATTTAAAAACTTAAATTTGGACATGTTTTGCAAAAAGTGTAGGGAAAATGTAAAACGTCTATAACTTTTGCATAGGATGTCAGAAGAAAACGTATAATATATCAAAATGTTCAGCACGAAAATCCGGATCCGATTTTGACAGCCCACGGCCTGTTTGCAAATTTTTAGAATCCTCAAATTCCAAAAGGAAAAAAGATATGCTCAAATTTCAGTTTATTTTTAATTTTGGTTAAATCTGGTCAAACAATGGTCAAACTACTTATTCAAGAAGTATTAGTGTTACTACATAATTACTCAAGAATATTAGTGTTACTAAATAATTATTTTATTTTTTTTTTTTGAATTTTGGTCAAATCTGGTCAAACAGTGGTCAAAATGTGGTCAAACTGTGGTCAAAGTACTTACTCAAGAAATATTAGTGTTACTAAATAATTATTATTTTTAAAATAATAGTTTCAAACTCAAACAGTGAAACGTGTGACTTCATGCTCAAGCAAAACTCCTGAGGGTTAATAGGATTCACATCTTACTTTGTCAGGAAAACAACAAGTGCAGACTTGGAAATCAGAGAGAATAGAACCCGGAAGTTAAGCGTGCTCAGGCTGGAGTAGTGAGAGGATGGGTGACCGGCCGAGAAGTTAGTGAATTTGGAATGATGAGAGGTGATTAGAGATTAGAGGTTAAATAGAGCAGTGATGAGGGGTGATTAGAGATTAAATTGAAAATAATTTAAAAATCGAAAAAAAAATTCAAAAAAAAACTCCTTTAGTCCCGGTTGGTGTTACCAACCGGGACTAAAGGTGGAGCTCCAGGCAGCGGCCACGTGGAGGGCCTTTAGTCCCGGTTCAAGAACCGAGACTAAAGGCCCATTATGAACCGGGACTAATGGCCCTTTTTCTACTAGCGTATGCCTCAAATGTGGTGGGCTGTGAATGTCATGCCTGTTGTTTTCATGCCTTTATTGTTCCATCAACTCTCCAGCGCCTTTATCAGTTCATCCCATTTTTACTTAAATGATAAGTGCCACACGTGTGCCACGAACAAACACCGCTCTGACGTTTTCACAACTAAAATTGCCATCTAAAGAAAACAACGAAATCCAAAAGAAAAACTGAAACTTGCCATCCAAACAAAAAGTTGTCATGCTTCACAACTAAGTTTGCCATCCCCTAGTAATTAAAGTTGCCATAAAAAACGTCAGGGTGTAATTGCTTTGTGCCATATGTGTGATACTTATCAAGGTTCCATTTTTATGCTTGTTGTTTTTTACACCTTATAGTGACTATTCCAACTTGACGATCGTGGGACCTGCTTGTCAGGCTAAAAGTATGCAAGTATGTGTTGAGTTGTATTTTGTGTTGCATGTATTACGTGTTGTGGCCCACCTCCTAGTTGTGTATAGTTGAGGTTGAGGCCTGCCATGTACTTATATATACGTGCACCAGCACCCCATCAATATAACGATTATTGTATTGCAAAACATCTCTCTACATGGTATCAGTTTTTAGGTTTTGATCCTCGTCTTCCGCTGCCACCGCCGCGCAACTCCTCCCGCGCCGCCGCCGCCGCACGACTCCTCCCGCGCCGCCGCCGCCGCCGCGCGATTCCTCCCGCGCCGCCGCCGTGACCCCACCGCCGCCGCGCGATTCCTCCCGCGCCGCCGCCGCCGCCACGCGATTCCTCCCGCGCCGCCGCCGCCGCGACCCCAGCACCGCCGCCGCCGCCGACGCGCGACTCCTCCCGCGCCGCCGCTCTCCTGCCGGCCGCCGACCGCCCGTTGCCGCCGTCGCACCCCCGATGGCGCTCACCAGCCTGTCCGCCGCCGCCTTTGTTGTCCCGCCACCGGCGCCCTTCGGTGCGGCCCCGCCGCCATACGGCGCGACCGCCGCCTACGGCGCATCCGACGTCACCCACATGCAGCTGGCCCTGCCAATGGCCGGCGGCCATGCTCCGCCCGCCCCGTCGATGGCCTCTCCGGGCTGGTGTTACCCGTTGCCGCCACCCGCGCCTCCCCAGCAGCAGCCGACCCAGGGTGCAGGGTGGGCCCCGCACTACCCGCAGGATCTCCCCGCGGGCCACCAGGAGTTCATCGGCGCGCCTTACCAGTCGACCGGCGCCGGCTACGGCGCCCTCCTTGTGCCACCGCCCCTTGGTGGTTATGACCCGCCCGCTCCGGCGCTGCCCTACGGGGGCCTTTCGCCGCCGCCGGTACCTGTGCCATGGGACCCCGCCCTCCTCGCCGCCCAGCACTCCGCGTCGTTGCCGAGTAGCCCTGTCGGCGGAGGCGACTGGTACATGGACTCAGGTGCCACTGCGCACATGACAGCTCATCCCGGTAACCTAACCTCCTCCACTCCCGTTCACACACCCACTCGTATCACCGTCGACAACGGATCCTCCTTACCTATTAGTCATATCGGTAGCACTAGTTTTCCCTCCACTTCCACACCCATCACTATGTGTAATGTTCTTGTTTCACCTGAATTAGTCACGAACCTAGTTTCTGTTTGTCGTCTTACTCGTGAGAACCCACTTACTGTTGAATTTGACGGTGTTGGCTTTTCTGTGAAAGACGCCCGCACCCGGATGGTCCTTCATCGATGTGACAGTCCCGATGAGCTCTACCCCGTGCACACCGGCGCCTCCACCTCCACACCCGTCGCCCTTGCCGCCGGCGTTGACCTTTGGCACGCTCGCTTGGGTCACCCCAACCACACCGCTTTACGTCAAATTCTTAGGAGTTTCTCTTTCTCACGTAATAAGCTCGACGAGCACTCTTGTGAGGCTTGTCGCTTAGGAAAGCACGTTCGTCTTTCCTTTAGTGCGTCTTCTTCAGTTTCCACTTTTCCGTTTCAATTACTTCATAGTGATGTTTGGACATCTCCCGTTGCGAGTAACACGGGCTATCTATACTACTTGGTGATTTTAGATGATTATTCTCATTATGTGTGGACTTTTCCTCTTCGTCGTAAATCCGATGCTTTAGCCACACTCACCGCCTTTTATTCCTATGTCACCACCCAGTTCGGTCGCCCCATACTCGCACTCCAGACAGCTAACGGAAAAGAGTTTGACAACGTCGCTCTCCGCACGCTTCTCACCTCTCACGGCACCATCTTTCGTCTCACTTGTCCATACACTTGACAGCAGAACGACCGCGCCGAGCGCATTCTCCGCACTCTTAATGACTGCATTCGCACGTTACTCTTTCACTCAAACGTGCCCACTCAGTTTTGGCCCGATGCTCTCGCCACCGTCACTCTCTTAGTTAACATTCGTCCGTGTCGCCCTCGGGAGAACTACGCCCCTCACCATCTTCTCTTCGGCACACCACCGTCCTATGATGGTCTCCGCATCTTCGGGTCTCTGTTATCCTAGCACCGCGTCCACCACGCCACACAAGCTCGCACCACGATCCGTCCCATGTGTCTTCCTTGGCTACCCTCCTAACACCAAAGGTTACCGGTGCTATGATCCTGTCACTCATCGCGTGTACACCTCGAGGCACGTGTACTTTTTCGAGACGGTGTTCCCTTTTTTCCAGGTTCCTCTGGCATCGGCTCCTTTGGCGCCGGCCCCCGCGCCCCTTCGTGGAGCGATGCGCGGCGGCACCCCCCAGCGCCCCCCGGCCCGGTGCCCTCTGCCGCCCCCACCCGGCTTCGCGACTCCCTCCCCCGAGGACGAGTCCGAGCGGGCCCACGGGTCCCCGTCTATTGGGGAACATAGTAATTTCAAAAAAATTCCTACGCACACGCAAGATCATGGTGATGCATAGCAACGAGAGGGGAGAGTGTTGTCCACGTACCCTCGTAGACCGAAAGCGGAAGCGTTTAGCACAACGCGGTTGATGTAGTCGTACGTCTTCACGATCCGACCGATCAAGTACCGAACGCACGGCACCTCCGAGTTCAGCACACGTTCAGCCCGATGACGTCCCTCGAACTCCGATCCAGCCGAGTGTTGAGGGAGAGTTTTGTCAGCACGACGGCGTGGTGACGATGATGATGTTCTACCGACGCAGGGCTTCGCCTAAGCACCGCTACAGTATTATCGAGGTGGACTATGGTGGAGGGGGGCACCGCACACGGCTAAAAGATGAACAGATCAATTGTTGTGTCTCTAGGGTGCCCCCACCGGGAGTAGGACTCCCTCCCTTCCTTGTTGGATTAGGAGAAGGGGGGAGGAGGAAGAGGAGAAGAAGGAAAGGGGGGCGCCGCCCCCCTCCTTGTCCAATTCGGACTAGAGGGGGAGGGGGTGCGCGGCCTGCCCTGGCGGCCCCTCCTCTTCTCCACTAAGGCCCTGTAGGGCCATTAAACCCCCCCGGGGGGGGTTCCGGTAACCCCCGGTACTCCGGTAAAATCCCGATTTCACCTGGAACACTTCCGATATCCAAATATAGGCTTCCAATATATCAATCTTCATGTCTCGACCATTTCGAGACTCCTCGTCATGTCCGTTATCACATCCGGGACTCCGAACTACCTTCGGTACATCAAAACTCTTAAACTCATAATATAACCGTCATCGAAACTTTAAGCATGCAGACCCTACGGGTTCGAGAACTATGTAGACATGACCGAGACACGTCTCCGGTCAATAACCAATAGCGGAACCTGCATGCTCATATTGGCTCCCACATATTCTATGAAGATCTTTATCGGTCAGACCGCATAACAACATACGTTGTTCCCTTTGTCATCGGTATGTTACTTGCCCGAGATTCGATCGTCGGTATCTCAATACCTAGTTCAATCACGTTACCGGCAAGTCTCTTTACTCGTTCCGTAATACATCATCCCGCAACTAACTCATTAGTTGCAATGCTTGCAAGGCTTAAGTGATGTGCATTACCGAGTGGGCCCAGAGATACCTCTCCGACAATTGGAGTGACAAATCCTAATCTCGAATACACCAACCCAACAAGTACCTTTGGAGACACCTGTAGAGCACCTTTATAATCACCCAGTTACGTTGTGACGTTTGGTAGCACACAAAGTGTTCCTCCGGTAAACGGGAGTTGCATAATCTCATAGTCATAGGAACATGTATAAGTCATGAAGAAAGCAATAGCAATATACTAAATGATCGAGTGCTAAGCTAACGGAATGGGTCAAGTCAATCACATCATTCTTCTAATGATGTGATCCCGTTAATCAAATGACAACTCATGTCAATGGCTAGGAAACATAACCATCTTTGATCAACGATTTAGTCAAGTAGAGGCATACTAGTGACACTCTGTTTGTCTATGTATTCACACAAGTATTATGTTTCCGGTTAATACAATTCTAGCATGAGTAATAAACATTTATCATGATATAAGGAAATAAATAATAACTTTATTATTGCCTCTAGGGCATATTTCCTTCAGTCTCCCACTTGCACTAGAGTCAATAATCTAGATTACACAGTAATGATTCTAACACCCATGGAGCCTTGGTGCTTCATGTTTTGCTCGTGGAAGAGGCTTAGTCAACGGGTCTGCAAAATTCACATCCGTATGTATCTTGCAAATTTCTATGTCTCCCACCTGGACTAAATCCCGGATGGAATTGAAGCGTCTCTTGATGTGCTTGGTTCTCTTGTGAAATCTGGATTCCTTCGCCAAGGCAATTGCACCAGTATTGTCACAAAAGATTTTCATCAGACCCGATGCACTAGGTATGACACCTAGATCGGATATGAACTCGTTCATCCAGACTCCTTCATTTGCTGCTTCCGAAGAAGCTATGAACTCCGCTTCACACGTAGATCCCGCCACAACGCTTTGTTTAGAACTGCACCAACTGACAGCTCCACCGTTCAATGTAAACACGTATCCGGTTTGCGATTTAGAATCGTCCGGATCAGTGTCAAAGCTTGCATCGACGTAACCATTTACCATGAGCTCTTTGTCACCTCCATAAATGAGAAACATATCCTTAGTCCTTTTCAGGTATTTCAGGATGTTCTTGACCGCTGTCCAGTGATCCACTCCTGGATTACTTTGGTACCCTCCCTGCTAAACTTATAGCAAGGCACACATCAGGTATGGTACACAGCATTGCATACATGATAGAGCCTATGGCTGAAGCATAGGGAACATCTTTCATCTTCTCTCTATCTTCTGCAGTGGTCGGGCATTGAGTCTTACTCAACTTCACACCTTGTAACACAGGCAAGAACCCTTTCTTTGCTTGATCCATTTTGAACTTCTTCAAAACTTTGTCAAGGTATGTGCTTTGTGAAAGTCCAATTAAGCGTCTTGATCTATCTCTATAGATCTTGACGCCCAATATATAAGCAGCTTCACCGAGGTCCTTCATTGAAAAACTCTTATTCGAGTATCCCTTTATGCTATCCAGAAATTCTATATCATTTCCAATCAACAATATGTCATCCACATATAATATCAGTAATGCTACAGAGCTCCCACTCACTTTCTTGTAAATACAGGCTTCTCCAAAAGTCTGTATAAAACCAAATGCTTTGATCACACTCTCAAAGCGTTTATTCCAACTCCGAGAGGCTTGCACAAGTCCATAAATGGATCGCTTGAGCTTGCACACTTTGTTAGCTCCTTTTGGACCGACAAAACCTTCCGGTTGCATCATATACAACTCTTCTTCCAGAAATCCATTCAGGAATGCAGTTTTGACATCCATTTGCCAAATTTCATAATCATAAAATGCGGCAATTGCTAACACGATTCGGACAAACTTAAGCATCGCTACGGGTGAGAAAGTCTCATCGTAGTCAATCCCTTGAACTTGTCGAAAACCTTTTGCAACAAGTCGAGCTTTATAGACAGTAACATTACCGTCAGCGTCAGTCTTCTTCTTGAAGATCCATTTATTCTCAATGGCTTGCCGATCAGCGGGTAAGTCAACCAAAGTCCATACTTTATTCTCATACATGGATCCCATCTCAGATTTCATGGCTTCAAGCCATTTTGCGGAATCTGGGATCACCATCGCTTCTTCATAGTTCGTAGGTTCATCATGGTCTAGTAACATAACCTCCAGAACAGGATTACCGTACCACTCTGGTGTGGATCTTACTCTGGTTGACCTACGAGGTTAAGTAACAACTTGATCTGAAGTTCCATGATCATCATCATTAACTTCCTCACTAATTGGTATAGACGTCACAGGAACCGGTTTCTGTGATGAACTACTTTCCAATAAGGGAGCAGGTACGGTTACCTCATCAAGTTCTACTTTCCTCCCACACACTTCTTTCGAGAGAAACTCCTTCTCTAGAAAGGATCCATTCTTAGCAACAAATGTCTTGCCTTCGGATCTGTGATAGAAGGTGTACCCAATAGTCTCTTTTGGGTATCCTATGAAGACACATTTCTCCGATTTGGGTTCGAGCTTATCAGGTTGAAGCTTTTTCACATAAGCATCGCAGCCCCAAACTTTAAGAAACGACAACTTTGGTTTCTTGCCAAACCACAGTTCATAAGGCGTCGTCTCAACGGATTTTGATGGTATCCTATTTAACGTGAATGCGGCCGTCTCTAAAGCATAACCCCAAAACGATAGCGGTAAATCAGTAAGAGACATCATAGATCGCACCATATCTAGTAAAGTACGATTACGACGTTTGGACACACCATTACGCTGTGGTGTTCCGGGTGGCGGGAGTTGTGAAACTATTCCGCATTGTTTCAAATGTAAACCAAACTCGTAACTCAAATATCCTCCTCCACGATCAGATCGTAGAAACTTTATTTTCTTGTTACGATGATTTTCAACTTCACTCTGAAATTCTTTGAACTTTTCAAATGTTTCAGACTTATGTTTCATTAAGTAAATATACCCATATCTGCTTAAATCATCTGTGAATGTGAGAAAATAACGATACCCGCCGCGAGCCTCAATTTTCATTGGTCCACATACATCAGTATGTATGATCTCCAATAAATCAGTTGCTCGCTCCATAGTTCCGGAGAACGGCGTTTTAGTCATCTTGCCCATGAGGCATGGTTCGCAAGTACCAAGGGATTCATAATCAAGTGATTCCAAAAGTCCATCAGTATGGACTTTCTTCATGCGCTTTACACCAATATGACCCAAACGGCAGTGCCACAAATAAGTTGCACTATCACTGTCAACTCTGCATCTTTTGGCTTCAACATTATGAATATGTGTATCACTACTATGGAGATTCATCAAAAATAGACCACTCTTCAAGGGTGCATGACTATAAAAGATATTACTCATATAAATAGAACAACTATTATTCTCTGATTTAAATGAATAACCGTCTCGCATCAAACAAGATCCAGATATGATGTTCATGCTTAATGCTGGCACCAAATAACAATTATTTAGGTCTAATACTAATCTCAAAGGTAGATGTAGAGGTAGCGTGCCGACGGCGATCACATCGACTTTGGAACCGTTTCCCACGCGCATCGTCACCTCGTCCTTGGCTAGTGTTCGCTTAATCCGTAGTCCCTGTTTTGAGTTGCAAATATTAGCAACAGAACCAGTATCAAATACCCAGGTGCTACTGCGAGCTCTGGTAAGGTACACATCAATAACATGTATATCACATATACCTTTGTTCACCTTGCCATCCTTCTTATCCGCCAAATACTTGGGGCAGTTCCGCTTCCAGTGACCAGTCTGCTTGCAGTAGAAGCACTCAGTCTCAGGCTTAGGTCCAGACTTGGGTTTCTTCTCTTGAGCAGCAATTTGCTTGCTGTTCTTCTTGAAGTTCCCCTTCTTCTTCCCTTTGCCCTTTTTCTTGAAATTGGTGGTCTTATTAACCATCAACACTTGATGCTCCTTCTTGATTTCTACCTCCGCAGCTTTTAGCATTGCGAAGAGCTCGGGAATCGTCTTATCTGATGAGGACATAGACCTGGGGTAGGGTAATAGGCCTGACCTATACGTCCTACCTAAGGTCCTTGTCCTAGAAGCAAAGAAGTTCAAGAGCAAATAGAGAGGGCTCAACAAAGGTGTCGAGTGCAATCCACTCGACCTACCATTCACTCGGAGATCCCTCCTTATTTAGGTCACTCGACCACTCAACCACTCGACATACAGAAGACCTAAAGCCACTCCGCGCAGCAACGGTCGGGTGTTTACTCATAGACTTAATGATCATTTATAGCACTTTATTATTGACGTTACCTGTAACGCTCTCACTTTATGTACATTGAATCCTCTGTAACGGAGGGGAGCTGGGGTCCTGGCACACTCTATATAAGCCATCCCCTCCTCTGAGACAAGGGTTCGCACCCCCTATAACACACACACGCATATAATCCAGTCGACCGCCTCCGGGCTTCGAGACGTAGGGCTGTTACTTCCTCCAAGAAGGGCCTGAACTCGTAAAACTCTTGTGTACAGCTTCTCCATAGCTAGGACCTTGCCTCTACATCCCTACCCCCTATTCTACTATCAGACTTAGAACCACGAAAGTTGGCGCCCACCGTGGGGCAGGCGTCTTAGCGACTTGTTGGAGAAGTTGCAATTTTTCCGATCCCCATCAGCATGGTTTAAGGCGGAGGATTGGCCGAGGGCCGCGAGATCCGTTTCGGCGCACTCGTGTTCGTCGCCGACGATTCCGCTTGGCTCCAAGAAGCTCCACTCGACGTCAAGGTGCTCCCCGTCCGCGGGGCAACGCACTTTCACGCGTGCGTCCGCGGCGTCCTCCTGCGGCAGCCGTCGACTCAGTATCGGTCGGCTCCGGTGGCGTCTTCACTCCCTGCTGCCCGCCGGCACAAGTGTTCCGGTCGGTCGAGGCTCCAGCGGTGGGTGAGGCCTGCGGTGGCTCGCCAATCGGCCACCCCCAAGTCGCGGCAATCGAGCCCGACGAAACTCTCTACAGCCTGTTCGACTGGCTCCGTTGAGACTGCGTCTGAGTGCGACAGCAGTGACCCCGCAGCGGAAGACCTGATGGTCAACGGACCGCGCAGTCCTCCTGGCTTCCCCCGCGAGGATGGTGGCGACGGCGGAGGCGATCCGTCGCGTGCCCACGAGGAGTACCGCCCCGAGCCCCTCTCTTCGCAGCAGAGGGAAGAGCTTCGCCGCCGCAACATGGATGCACTTCACACTGCTATCGTTGGAGAGACCCCCGAGGCCCGGGCCTTGGAGGAGGTGCACCTGGCCAACTTGGCTAAGCGCACTCAACTGGAGAATCTCCAGCACGCACTCGACGAGCGTGCTCGCAGCGGATTCCTGAGTCCAGTCGACGACAACTTTTTCCGCCTCCAACTCAGGTATACCGAACTCCGATTCAGAATCTCACAGCTGCAGCCCGAATAGCAGAGTCGATTCAGCCCTCCCAGTCAGAAGCTGTCAGAGGTTTGATGCAGATCAGGGATTTACTCCGGACAGCAGGGGAACAAAACACAGCAGTATCTCAGTCGCGGAATAGGATCCATAGCAGATCCGTGGTAGCAGACACAGTCCAGTCGGCTCACAGTCCAAGATTGCCCCCGAGTTGTGAGGGACGTGGGGACTGACGAGATCAGTACAGAAATCGTGAGCAGTATGATCACCGACTCGACCACGATGATCGTCGTCGAGTGCCCACGCCTCCCCCAAGGAGTGGGTCAAACGCGCCTCGGCAACACGATGACAGGCGCCCTCACAGTGGTGGGCGAAGGATTCCAGTCGACCCCCGGGAGCCAGGCTTTGACGCGAGATCCATTCTCGTTCAAGGTTTGGTTGACAGGAACATAGCACATAGAGATGGCCACGATAGAGATTACCCGACCAGCAACAGGGTGCATGTTTCAGGTCCCGAGTGTTTCAGCAGAGCCATCAGAGCAGCAGTGATTCCTCCCAACTTCAGGATGGCGACTGGAGTCAGCAAATTCACTGGTGAGTCCAAGCCTGACACTTGGCTTGAGGACTACCGAGTGGCTGTGCAGATCGGTGGTGGCAATGACGAAGTGGCCATGAAGCACCTGCCTCTGATGTTAGAGGGTTCGGCTAGAGCGTGGTTGAATCAGTTAGCGCCTGGCGGTATTTACAGCTGGGAAGAGCTTGCCCGAGTGTTTGTCAGAACATTTGAGGGTACATGCAAACGGCCGGCGGGGCTAACTGAGCTACAGTCTTGTGTGCAGAAGTCGAATGAAACTTTGAGAGATTATATCCAGAGGTGGATCACGTTGCACCACACGGTGGAAAATGTGTCTGATCACCAAGCAGTTTGTGCCTTTAAGGAAGGTGTTAAGTATCGAGAATTGAATCTGAAGTTCGGTCGGACCGGAGATATGTCTCTGAGTCGAATGATGGAAATTGCCACCAAGTATGCTAACGGAGAAGAGGAGGATCGGCTCCGGAGTGGCAAGCACAAAGCAGTCGCCCACGAAACCGGGGGAGGGAACTCCAGTCGGAAGCAGAAGCGCAAAGCCGAGCCAGCTGCTCCTGGAGAAACCTTAGCCGTGACTCAAGGAAAGTTCAAGGGGAAGCCCAAAGGGCCATGGAACCCCAGGAAAGTAAAAGATCAAGATGGAAATGATGTGTTGGATTTACCATGCCACATTCACATCAAAAAAGATGAGGAGGGTAATCTCATTTACCCGAAACATACCACTCGACAATGTCGGCTCCTAATCCAGCAGTTCCGAGAGAAACAGCCCAAAGAAAAGGAGAAAGAATCGGACAAAGTTGAGGATAAGGAAGAGGACGATGATGGTTACCCCCACGTCAATTCCACTCTGATGATTTTTGCTGATGTTGAGAGCAAGAGTCGACTGAAAGTCATCAACAGAGAAGTGAACATGGTCGCTCCGGCGACGCCCAGTTATCTGAAGTGGTCCCAGACTGCCATTACATTCGACCAGTCTGATCACCCGACACACATAGCCACCCCTGGGAGGCAAGCGTTGGTGGTCGACCCAGTCGTCGAAGGCACTCGGTTGACTAAGGTTCTGATGGATGGTGGCAGTGGCCTGAATATACTGTATGCGGAGACCTTGAAAGGGATGGGCATTCCGATGTCCAGACTCAGTGAAAGCAATATGAGTTTCCATGGGGTTATTCCTGGCAAGAAGGCTGAGTCACTCGGCCAGATCGCCCTCGATGTGGTTTTCGGTGATTCCAAGAATTACCGCAAAGAAAAGTTGACGTTTGAAGTTGTCGATTTCCAGAGTGCTTATCATGCTATTCTGGGCAGGCCGGCTTATGCACGTTTCATGGCTCGACCATGTTACGTTTACCTTAAATTGAAGATGCCTGGTCCTAAAGGAGTGATCACTATCACTGGCAATCGGAAGAAGGCAGAAGAGTGCTTCCAGAAGGGCTCAAAGATCGCCGATGCACAAATGGCAGTCGTGGAATTACAGGAGTATCAAAAAAATGCAGATCCGAGTGATTTGTTGCGAGCTAAGAAGCCTGCCACGGATTCAGCATTTCAGTCGTCTGGTGAAACGAAGCCGATTCATATTCATCCGACCGATCCCAATGCTGCTCCGACTCATATCTCGACAACACTCGACTCCAAATAGGAAGAAGCGCTCATCCAGTTCCTCCGTGAGAACTGGGACATCTTTGCATGGAAACCTTCTGACATGCCGGGTGTTCCCAGGGGGCTGGCTGAGCACCGTTTGCGAGTCGACCCAAAAGTGAAACCGGTCAAAGAACATCTTCGACGGTCCGCCGTGCAGAAGAGAAAAGCAATCGGTGAAGAAGTGGCTCGGCTCCTAGCAGCTGAGTTTATCCGAGAGATTTACCACTCCGAGTGGCTAGCCAATGTTGTCATGGTCCCCAAGAAGGACGACTCACTTCGCATGTGCATTGACTTCAAGCATATCAATCGGGCCTGCCCGAAAGATCACTTTCCTCTCCCCCGCATCGATCAAATAGTCGACTCGACTGCAGGGTGTGAGCGCTTGTCCTTTTTGGACGCTTATTCCGGGTATCATCAGATCCGACTGTATGGACCCGATGAGATAAAAACAGCTTTCATCACTCCATTTGGGTGCTTCTGTTATGTCACCATGCCATTCGGCCTGAAGAATGCTGGAGCCACATTCATGAGGATGATTCAGAAGTGTTTACTCACTCAAATCAGTCGGAATGTGGAAGCATACATGGATGACATTGTGGTCAAGTCACGTAAAGGTTCCGACCTGTTGGCTGACCTTGCTGAAACTTTTGCCAACCTCAGAAGGTATGATATCAAGCTTAATCCATCAAAGTGCACATTCGGAGTTCCGGGCGGAAAATTACTCGGTTTCCTCGTTTCCGAACGAGGGATCGACGCTAACCCAGAGAAAGTTGGTGCCATTCTCCGAATGAAACGCCCTGTGCGTGTGCACGATGTCCAGAAGCTTACAGGTTGTTTGGCCGCCTTGAGTCGATTCATTTCTCGCCTCGGTGAAAAGGCATTGCCTCTTTACCGACTAATGAAGAAGTCTGATAAGTTCGAGTGGACTCCTGAAGCTGATGCAGCATTTGCAGAGCTCAAAGCCCTGCTTTCCACCCAGCCGGTGCTTGCTGCCCCAATCAGCAAAGAGCCTTTACTGCTTTACATTGCAGCCACTGGACAAGTTGTCAGTACGGTACTCACGGTCGAGCGAGAAGAGGAAGGAAAAGCCTATAAAGTTCAGCGCCCAGTATATTATGTTTCTGAAGTTTTGACTCCATCAAAGAAAAGATACCCACATTATCAGAAGCTTGTTTATGGGATTTATATGACCACGAAGAAGGTTGCACATTATTTCTCTGACCACTCCATTACAGTCGTCAGCGACGCTCCATTATCAGAGATTCTGAACAACAGAGATGCAACTGGTCGAGTGGCAAAGTGGGCGATTGAACTCCTTCCCTTGGATATTAAGTTTGAGGCAAAGAAAGCTATCAAGTCCCAAGCAATAGCAGATTTCCTTGCCGAGTGGATCAAACAGCAACTGCCAACTCAAATCCACTCGGAGCACTGGACCATGTTCTTTGATGGTTCCAAGATGTTGAATGGTTCCGGTGCTGGGGTGGTACTGGTATCCCCCCGAGGAGACAAGCTCAGATATGTTCTCCAGATTCACTTTGATTCCTCCAATAATGAAGCAGAATATGAAGCACTCTTATATGGGTTACGTATGGCCATCTCGCTCGGCGTCCGTCGCCTCATGGTCTACGGCGACTCAGATTTGGTAGTCAATCAAGTGATGAAGGAGTGGGACGTCAGAAGCCCAGCTATGACTGGTTACTGCAATGCGGTGAGGAAGTTGGAAAAGAAATTTGAGGGGTTAGAGCTCCATCATATACCCCGACTGAAAAATCAAGCAGCCGATGATTTGGCAAAGATAAGTTCTAAGAGGGAAGCCATTCCCAGCAACGTGTTTTTAGAACACATTCATACACCTTCAGTTCAAGAAGATCCTTTCACTGAAGAACCCCCACAGCCTAAGAGTGCCACAGATCCGACTGAAGTCGAAGTCCCAGCCGTGGTCGACCTGATCATGGAGGTTTTAGTCATCACTCCCGACTGGACAGTGCCATACATTGCGTATATCCTGAGGAAGGAACTCCCAGAGGATGAAGAAGAGGCTCGACAGATCGTCCGTCGATCCAAAGCCTTCACTGTGATAAGAGGACAACTGTTCAGGGAAAGCGTAACTGGAGTCAGCCAGAAATGCATAACACCAGAAGAAGGTCGAATGATCCTCAACGACATCCACTCGGGGACCTGTGGTCACCATGCGTCCTCTCGGACCATTGTGGCCAAAGCATACCGAGCTGGATTTTATTGGCCACGAGCAAATGAAATGGCGAAAGATATAGTCGACAAATGCGAAGGCTGCCAGTTTTACTCCAATATGTCCCACAAGCCTGCGTCAGCCCTGAAGACTATTCCACTCGTCTGGCCCTTTGCTGTTTGGGGATTGGATATGGTTGGACCCCTGAGGATTGGTAGGAGTGGCTTCACTCATGTGCTTGTAGCAGTCGACAAGTTTACCAAATGGATTGAAGCCAAGCCTATCAAGAATCTTGAGGCGAGTACTGCCGTCAGTTTCATCAGAGAAATGACATTCAGATATGGAGTTCCGCACAACATCATCACTGACAACGGGTCGAACTTCGATTCTGATGAGTTCAGAGCCTTCTGTGCTTCCCAAGGCACACGAGTCGACTATGCTTCGGTCGCCCACCCTCAGTCGAATGGACAAGCAGAAAGAGGAAACGGCTTGATTCTCAAAGGACTGAAACCCCGACTGATGCGTGATCTCAAGCATGCAGCAGGCGCCTGGGTCGATGAACTTCCATCTGTTCTTTGGGGATTGAGGACAACTCCCAATGGGTCAACTGGCCGAACTCCATTCTTCTTGGTTTATGGAGCAGAAGCTGTTCTACCTAGTGACTTGCTTCACAATGCACCCTGAGTCGAGCTCTTCTCTGAAGATGAAGCAGAACAGGCCCGGCAGGACGCAGTCGATCTCCTAGAGGAGGAAAGAGAGATGGCCTTAATCCGGTCGACCATTTATCAGCAAGACTTGCGTCGATTCCACGCCAGAAACGTGAGAGGCCGAGCCTTTCAAGAGGGAGACTTGGCACTTCGAGTGGATCAGCAGAAAGCACACAAGCTCGCCCCTGCT
Source organism: Triticum aestivum (assembly GCF_018294505.1). NCBI lineage: Eukaryota > Viridiplantae > Streptophyta > Magnoliopsida > Poales > Poaceae > Triticum > Triticum aestivum. Next base: position 614,991,945 of record NC_057802.1, on the reverse strand, counting down.
TGGGAAGGTCCCTTCATTGTCACCAGAGTTCTCCACAATGGAGCATACCATCTATACAATGTCGAGCATCAGAAAGACGAGCCACGGGCTTGGAACGCGGAGCTGCTCCGCCCCTTTTATACTTAAGTACTCATTCGGATGAGATGTAATAAGAAATACCTTTGTAGTCTGTTTATCAAAGATAAGAGCTTTACAGTCTTCCTAAATGGTTGTTGTTACTTTTTTTGCGTCTGAAATCCCCCAGTGGGTGACTTTGCCGCGAATCCGTTTCGCCTAAAGTTTGAAAAATCCTACCGAGTGATGAGCAAGCCTCTCACTCGGGGGCTTAGCCGCGAATCCCTTTCGCCTAAGTTTGAAAAATCCTACCGAGTGGTAAGCAAGCCTCTCACTCGGGGGCTTAGCTGTAGTCCAGTACTCGCCTAAGTGTGAAAAAATCCTACCGAGTGGTGAGCAACCATACCACTCGGGGGCTTAGCTGCAGTCCAGTACTCGCCTAAGTTTCAAAAATCCTACCGAGTGGTGAGCAACACTCCCACTCGGAGGCTTAGCCGCAGTCCAGTACTCGCCTAAGTTTGAAAAATCCTACCGAGTGGTGAGCAAGCCTCCCACTCGGAGGCTTAGCTTCAGTCCAGTACTCGCCTAAGTTTGAAAAATCCTACCGAGTGGTGAGCAAGCCTCTCACTCGGGGGCTTAGTTGCAGTCCAGTACTCGCCTAAGTGTGAAAAAATCCTACCAAGTGGTGAGCAACCATCCCACTCGGCGGCTTAGCTGCAGTCCAGTACTCGCCTAAGTTTGAAAAATCCTACCGAGTGGTGAGCAAGCCTCCCACTTGGAGGCTTAGCTGCAGTCCAGTACTCGCCTAAGTTTGAAAAATCCTACCGAGTGGTGAGCAAGCCTCTCACTCGGGGACTTAGCTGCAGTCCAGTACTCGCCTAAGCGTGAAAAAATCCTACCGAGTGGTGAGAAACCCTCCCACTCGGGGGCTTAGCTGCAGTCCAGTACTCGCCTAAGTTTGGAAAATCCTACCGAGTGGTGAGCAACCCTCCAACTCGGGGGCTTAGCCACAGTCCAGTACTCGCCTAAGTTTGAAAAATCCTACCGAGTGGTGAGCAAGCCTCTCACTCGGGGGCTTAGCTGCAGTCCAGTACTCGCCTAAGTGTGAAAAAAATCCTACCGAGTGGTGAGCAAGCCTCTCACTCGGGGGCTTAGCTGCAGTCCAGTACTCGCCTAAGTGTGAAAAACTCCTACCGAGTGGTGAGCGACCCTCCCACTCGGGGGCTTAGCTGCAGTCCAGTACTCGCCTAAGTTTGGAAAATCCTACCGAGTGGTGAGCAACCCTCCAACTCGGGGGCTTAGCCACAGTCCAGTACTCGCCTAAGTTTGAAAAATCCTACCGGGTGGTGAGCAAGCCTCTCACTCGGGGGCTTAGCTGCAGTCCAGTACTCGCCTAAGTGTGAAAAATCCTACCGAGTGGTGAGCAACCCTCCCACTCGGGGGCTTAGCTGCAGTCCAGTACTCGCCTAAGTTTGAAAAATCCTACCGAGTGGTGAGCAACCCTCCCACTCGGGGGTTTAGCTGCAGTCCAGTACTCGCCTAAGTTTGAAATATCCTACCGAGTGGTGAGCAAGCCTCTCACTCGGGGGCTTAGCTGCAGTCCAGTACTCGCCTAAGTTTGAAAAATCCTACCGAGTGATGAGCAACCCTCCCACTCGGGGGCTTAGCTGCAGTCCAGTACTCGCCTAAGGACGACGAGGTGCAGGTCGACTACAATCTTCTCCTCGGAGCTACGACACAAATACAACATACACTCCATCCCTATCCGCAAGGACGACGAGGTGCAGGTCGTCTACAACCTTCTTCTCGGAGCTACGCCACAAATACAATGTACGCTCCATCCCTATCTGCAAGGACGACGAGGTGCAGGTCGACTGCAACCTTGTCCTCGGAGTTACGCCAAAATACAACGTACACTCCATCCCTATCCGCAAGGACGACGAGGTGCAGGTCGACTGTAACCTTCTCCTTTGGAGCTACACCACAAGTACAACGTACGCTCCATCCTCATCCGCAAGGACGATGAGGTGCAGGTCGACTGGAATCTCCTCCTCAGAGCTACATCTCAAGTTCAAAGATTATTCCGAGTGAAGAACGAAACCCACTCGAAGACAAACGCAAGCATATTTCAAGGTAAACAAAGTCCAGATAAATCCTAAGGTTCCGGACCGCATATCAAAAGTACTCGATCATCAAGCCCGAAGAAGTTTAAATATTACACAATCACTCGGCATTCCAAGGCAAATAAAGGTGGAGCATAATGTTTTTTGGTCACTCGTCGGGTGAAGGACTGGCTGGGTCACAGAAACTGTCAAGGTCTATGCTGTCTACGATGCGAGTGGCAGCATCAAGGAAAGTGTCCATAAAGGACTGGAAAGTGTGCCTTTTTGTGTTAGCAACCTTGAGCTCCGCCAGCTCGTCTTCTTTGACATCCTTGCAGTGCACTCGGACCAGAGACAAGGCGACATCAGCACCGCAACGAGCAGACGACTTTTTCCATTCTTGCACTCGGTCAGGTATTTGGTTCAGTCGAGCCATCAGAGACTCGAGGTCTTGAGATAGTTCCGCCTGAGGCCAGAGTTCAGCATCAACCCGAGTCATCCCCACCTTCAGGCGGGCAAGATAAGCAACCGCGCTGTCCATGCGAGATTCCAAGCGCAGCACATTCATTGCGACGTCATCCTTGACTGGACAATTTATGGGATCGAGACCCGTCTCGACCCGCCCAGTTTCCGCTTCAAAGTCTTGGCAAAGCTCTGCACAGTTGAATAAATAGTGAGTCGACGATACGATCAGGCTTGACAGTCGACCGCAATAAGTCAGTCAATCATCGATACCTTCAAGTTTTAGGACCAGCTTTGCAGCAAGCTGGCCCAGATAAGACTCCAACTCGCCCTTCTTGGCCTTGAGGCTCCGAAGCTCGTCAGTCAGCTTGTCCTTGTCTTTCTTCAGTCGCTCGACCTCTCGATTGGCGTCAGAAACAGCAATCTTCAGTTTGGAGTTCTCTTCTTCTAACTTGCCGATTGAAGCAAGCTTATTGTCAGCAAGCGCCGTCTTCTCTCACGCTTCCTTCTGTGCAGCAGCAAGATCCATATCCTTCTTCTCCAAAGCCTGCTTCACTTTCTCTAAAGAAATAACATTCTTCAGACGGGCTTGGAGTTGACGGTTTTCACTACATACATCTGCTCGAGTGGAGTCACTCGGTTCAAAAAATGGAAAGGAAAAGTGCCAGCAGTGAGATAGAAAGTTGACGATTGGTTACCTCCCATGACAACTACTTCATCACGAGCAGTCTTGAGATTCTTCTTGGCCAATTCCAGATCAAGGTTGAGGCTGATTTGCTGCTTGTTCATTGCTGAAAGCTGATCCCCAAGATCACAAGATTTTTGCAGTATAAGCCATATCAGTTGACTGAGATAAAAAGTCATTACAGTATTTAGCGTGCCCCCACTGGTTCTGGTTTCATTCGACCTGGTCCGTCCAGACCGAGTGACAAAATTTAGATTCTCATACCACAGTCGACTGCGCAGTCAACTATGGTCTCGGGGACTACACCCAGTGGGTGCACTAAGAGTGCCCCCACTAGTTCAAAGATTCAAATCAAGACGACTCAAATTGCCTTGTACAACTTCAAAACAATCATACCCAGTGGGTGATCGGATGAGAAGTATGATCAATCAGGAATCAACTAACCTGGACATTGGCCTGCAGAGCTGCTCCGGCGTTGAAGGCCACCTAACTGGCTTCATGCACCACTTTCATTTGCCCCATCACAAGGTTCAACTAAAGAAGAGCTTGTTTGGCGGCAGCTGGTGGGTCGTCCGGAGTTTGATACGTAGTGAAAAGCGATGATGGCAGAGCAGTCGGTATTGGCGCAGCAGAAGTCTGAGCAGCTGATCCTGATGGGCAATCAGTCGACAGCGGGATAGCAAAAGTGACGTTGGTACGTGCCAGATCTATCGATCGCTCGACTGCCGTCTCAGGCATCTCAGTCGACTGAGGAACCTGGACCTCAGGCGCTTTCCCGCCCAGTTCCTTGTCCCTCCTCCTCCTTCCCCTCAGCGGTACTTCTTCTTCATCGTCCGGGAGCACAACAACGTCTCGTGGTGCTGCAACAAATAGAGAAAGTCAAAGAGATAGCTGACAAACAATCCAGTCGTCCAAATAAATTTGAGTTGGGCAGACTTACTGGCTTTGGAGGTAGCTGCATCGGCGGTTTCCTTGTCGACTGGGGTCTTGTCGATATCCATATCAGTCGTAGCCGAAGCCGGGCTGTAAAGGTTCATCATCCACTCGGTCAGTACAAGAGAATCGCTCATAACAAGAAAATACGGGGAGAACATTTACCCAGAAGCAACAGGAACGTCCATCTTGATTCTAGGCAAGGTCTTCCAAGCCTTCGAAGGATTGATCTTGGGCTGCTTGGTGACCTTCTCAGCCAATTCTGGAGTAGAAGACCGAGCACGCTTTTGAGATGGAGCGCTCGAGGCCACAGCCTTGCCGCGCGTGCCCGCGGGATCATGGTGCTGCTTGGATCGACGTTCGGAACGAGGTGGTGAGTCGGCTACCTCCTCATCGTCCGACTCATCGCTCTCATCTTCATCATCGTCAGCTGGTGACTCCCACTCGTCGCTCTCCTCCGCGCTGTCCTCGCCTTCACGGTCCTGATCCATAGCTTGCTCGCCATTGGGCATTGAGTACATCTCTGTATAAATCTACAAAACAAGGAGCCGAGTGGAAATCAGTCGGATCAACAAACAGTCAGAAAACACATCCAAATTCAATCAAGTGTAGTGGACAGACCTTGTTTGGCTGGTTGCTTTCACTGAAAGGTTTGACTCTCCTGGCGCCCCTGGGGTTGTTCTTGTTCCTGGTGATGCCCCTCAGCCACTCGGCCACTGTTTTTGCCTCCACCTCCTTCGGATGAACCTGAGCGGTATCACCAGCCCCGGAGTACATCCACATGGAGTGGTCACGAGCTTGGAGTGGTTGAATGCGCTGACTGAGGAACACCTCCAGCAGATCCATACTGGTGACACCTTGGTTGATCAGTTGAACTACTCTCTCGACCAACATGCCCGTCTCCGGCTTCTCCACGGCGGTCACTTTCAACGAAGATGGAGTTTGAACACGATCAAAAGAGAAAGGGGGAAGTCCAGTCGACTGGCCTGGGGTCGCGATATCCTGGCAATAGAACCAGGTCGACTGCCAGCCCCTGACCGACTCAGGAAGAGTCATCGAAGGGAAGAAACTCCTCTTCCTCTTCTGAATACCCAGACCCCCACACATCTGGATAACATGGGTTTTCTCGTCGTTCAAGTTCGCTTTCTTCACTGTTTGGGAGCGGATGGTGAAAATGTGCTTGAAAAGACCCCAGTGCGGTCGACACCCCAGAAAATTCTTGCACATGGACACGAATGCGGCAAGGTATGTGATGGTGTTGGGAGTGAAATGATGGAGTTGAGCCCCGAAGAAATTCAAGAAACCTCGAAAGAAGGGGTGTGGAGGAAGTGAGAAACCACGGTCGACATGAGTGGCAAGCAGAACACACTCACCCGGTTGCGGCTGTGGCTCTGTTTCCCCCTCCGGCAGCCGCGCGGACCCATGGACGATCAGCCCTAACTCGGCCATATCATCCAAGTCTTCCTGCTGAAGCGAGGATCGGATCCAGTCTCCCTGGATCCAACCCCGCGGCAGCCCCGAGCGCGATGAAGATCCCCGATTCGTCTTCTTGCCTTTCGCCGCCCCCGTCGCCTTCTTCGCACGTTCCAGCGCCGCCGTTCTCTCCTTCCCCATGGCGGCGGATGGGGTGAAGGAGCGAGAGGAAGAAGAAGGAGAATGGGCACGCACAGTGCGGACGCCTCGGCCTCGGCCTCGCCGCTTTTAAAGGCCCACTTCCGAGTGGCTGACGCGTGGGTCCGAGCGATCTTGTCAAATCCCGCAACAGTCGCACGTGGGGTACATGGCGAAAAAGGTGGCGCGGAAATCGAAACGTCCTGTTTATCCACTCCGCTTACCACGGCACGCTCCGCCTGGCGCGCTTTCACCAAAATTTCGAATCCCGCGAAATCCGGGATCCTCTGCAACCGATCACGCCAAAGATTTCACGTCAAAGACAACACTCGGCGGGTGACGTTATAAAAACCAATCGGCAATTCCTGAATCGATCAAGGCGACAGAAACGAAGCCGAAGTTCCAACACTAGCCTCCGTTCAGAGATAAATTCTTGAGAAAGACAAGAGTTAAAGCAAGATCAACTTCAACCTTCTTTTCACTCGGACCTCAATCCATTCGGGGGCTAATGATGAGGACATAGACCTGGGGTAGGGTAATAGGCCTGACCTATACGTCCTACCTAAGGTCCTTGTCCTAGAAGCAAAGAAGTTCAAGAGCAAATAGAGTGGGCTCAACAAAGGTGTCGAGTGCAATCCACTCGACCTACCATTCACTCGGAGATCCCTCCTTATTTAGGTCACTCGACCACTCAACCACTCGACGTGCAGAAGACCTAAAGCCACTCCGCGCAGCAACAGTCGGGCGTTTACTCATAGACTTGATGATCATTTATAGCACTTTATTATTGACGTTACCTGTAACGCTCTCACTTTATGTACATTGAATCCTGTGTAATGGAGGGGAGCTGGGGTCCTGGCACACTCTATATAAGCCACCCCCCTCCTCTGAGACAAGGGTTCGCACCCCCTGTAACACACACACGCATATAATCCTGTCGACTGCCTCCGGGCTCCGAGACGTAGGGCTGTTACTTCCTCCGAGAAGGGCCTAAACTCGTAAAACTCTTGCGTACAGCTTCTCCATAGCTAGGACCTTGACTCTACATCGCTACCCCCCATTCTACTGTCAGACTTAGAACCACGACATTATCCATCCCTTGCATGTTATAGTTCATCACGAAGCTCTTGTAGCTTGGTGGCAGTGATTGAAGAATTCTGTCAATGACGCTATCATCCGGAAGATTAACTCCCAGTTGAATCAAGTGATTGTTATACCCAGACATTCTGAGTATATGCTCACTGACAGAACTATTCTCCTCCATCTTGCAGCTGTAGAACTTATTGGAGACTTCATATCTCTCAATCCGGGCATTTGCTTGAAATATTAACTTCAACTCCTGGAACATCTCATATGCTCCATGACGTTCAAAACGTCGTTGAAGTCCCGGTTCTAAGCCGTAAAGCATGGCACACTGAACTATCGAGTAGTCATCACCTTTGCTCTGCCAGACGTTCATAACGTCTGGTGTTGCTCCTGCAGCAGGTTTGGCACCTAGAGGTGCTTCCAGGACGTAATTCTTCTGTGCAGCAATGAGGATAATCCTCAAGTTACGGACCCAGTCCGTGTAATTGCTACCATCATCTTTCAACTTTGGTTTCTCAAGGAACGCATTAAAATTCAACGGAACAACAGCACGGGCCATCTATCTACAATCAACATAGACAAGCAAGATACTATCAGGTACTAAGTTCATGATAAATTTAAGTTCAATTTAATCATATTACTTAAGAACTCCCACTTAGATAGACATCCCTCTAATCCTCTAAGTGATCACATGATCCATATCAACTAAACCATAACCGATCATCACGTGAAATGGAGTAGCTTTCAATGGTGAACATCACTATGTTGATCATATCTACTATATGATCCACGCTCGACCTTTCGGTCTCAGTGTTCCGAGGCCATATCTGCATATGCTAGGCTCGTCAAGTTTAACCTGAGTATTCTGCGTGTGCAAAACTGGCTTGCACCCATTGTAGATGGACGTAGAGCTTATCACACCCGATCATCACGTGGTGTCTGGGCATGACGAACTTTGGCAACGGTGCATACTCAGGGAGAACACTTTTATCTTGAAATTTAGTGAGAGATCATCTTATAATGCTACCGTCAATCAAAGCAAGATAAGATGAATAAGAGATAAACATCACATGCAATCAATATAAGTGATATGATATGGCCATCATCATCTTGTGCTTGTGATCTCCATCTTCGAAGCACCGTCATGATCACCATCGTCACCGGCGCGACACCTTGATCTCCATCGTAGCATCGTTGTCGTCTCGCCAATCTTATGCTTCTACGACTATCGCTACCGCTTAGTGATAAAGTAAATCATTACAGGGCGATTGCATTGCATACAATAAAGCGACAACCATATGGCTCCTGCCAGTTGCCGATAACTCGGTTATAAAACATGATCATCTCATACAATAAAATTTAGCATCATGCTTTGACCATATCACATCACAACATGCCCTGCAAAAACAAGTTAGACGTCCTCTACTTTGTTGTTGCAAGTTTTACGTGGCTGCTACGGGCTGAGCAAGAACCGTTCTTACCTACGCATCAAAACCACAATGATAGTTTGTCAAGTTGGTGCTGTTTTAACCTTCGCAAGGACCGGGCGTAGCCACACTCGGTTCAACTAAAGTTGGAGAAACTGACACCCGCCAGCCACCTGTGTGCAAAGCACGTCGGTAGAACCAGTCTCGCGTAAGAGTACGCGTAATGTCAGTTCAGGCCGCTTCATCCAACAATACCGCCGAACCAAAGTATGACATGCTGGTAAGCAGTATAACTTATATCGCCCACAACTCACTTGTGTTCTACTGGTGCATATGACATCTACGCATAAAACCTGGCTCAGATGCCACTGTTGGGGAACGTAGTAATTTCAAAAAAATTCCTACGCACACGCAAGATCATGGTGATGCATAGCAATGAGAGGGGAGAGTGTTGTCCACGTACCCTCGTAGACCGAAAGCGGAAGCGTTTAGCACAACGCGATTGATGTAGTCGTACGTCTTCACGATCCGACTGATCAAGTACCGAACGCACGACTCCTCCGAGTTCAGCACACGTTCAGCCCGATGACGTCCCTCGAACTCCGATCCAACCAAGTGTTGAGGGAGAGTTTCGTCAGCACGACGGCGTGGTGATGATGATGATGTTCTACCGACGCAAGGCTTCTCCTAAGCACCACTACAGTATTATCGAGGTGGACTATGGTGGGGGGGCACCGCACACGGCTAAAAGATCAACAGATCAATTGTTGTGTCTTTAGGGTGCCCCCTGCCCCCGTATATAAAGGAGCAAGGGGGGGAGAGGCGGCCGGCCAAGAGGAGGCGCGCCAGGAGGAGTCCTACTCCCACCGGGAGTAGGACTCCCTCCCTTCCTTGTTGGATTAGGAGAAGGGGGGAAGAAGGAAGAGGAGAAGAAGGAAAGGGGGGCGCCGCCCCCCTCCTTGTCCAATTCGGACTAGAGGGGGAGGGGGCGCGCGGCCTGCCCTGGCCGCCCCTCCTCTTCTCCACTAAGGCCCATGTAGGCCCATTAAACCCCCGGTACTCCGGTAAAATCCCGACTTCACCTGGAACACTTCCAGTATCCAAATATAGGCTTCCAATATATCAATCTTCATGTCTCGACCATTTCGAGACTCCTCGTCATGTCCGTGATCACATCCGGGACTCCGAACTACCTTCGGTACATCAAAACTCATAAACTCATAATATATCCGTCATCGAAACATTAAGCCTGTAGACCCTACGGGTTCGAGAACTATGTAGACATGATCGAGACACGTCTCCGGTCAATAACCAATAGCGGAACCTCCATGATCATATTGGCTCCCACATATTCTATGAAGATCTTTATCGGTCAGACCGCATAACAACATACGTTGTTCCCTTTGTCATCGGTATGTTACTTGCCCGAGATTCGATCGTCGGTATCTCAATACCTAGTTCAATCACGTTACCGGCAAGTCTCTTTACTCGTTCCGTAATACATCATCCCGCAACTAACTCATTAGTTGCAATGCTTGCAAGGCTTAAGTGATGTGCATTACCGAGTGGGCCCAGAGATACCTCTCCGACAATCGGAGTGACAAATCCTAATCTCGAAATACGCCAACCCAACAAGTACCTTTGGAGACACCTGTAGAGCACCTTTATAATCACCCAGTTACGTTGTGATGTTTGGTAGCACACAAAGTGTTCCTCCGGTAAACGGGAGTTTCATAATCTCATAGTCATAGGAACATGTATAAGTCATGAAGAAAGCAATAGCAATATACTAATCGATCGAGTGCTAAGCTAACGGAATGGGTCAAGTCAATCACATCACTCTTCTAATGATGTGATCCCGTTAATCAAATGACAACTCATGTCAATGGCTAGGAAACATAACCATCTTTGATGAACGAGCTAGTCAAGTAGAGGCATACTAGTGACACTCTGTTTGTCTATGTATTCACACCAGTATTATGTTTCTGGTTAATACAATTCTAGCATAAATAATAAACATTTATCATGATACAAGGAAATAAATAATAACTTTATTATTGCCTCTAGGGGATATTTCCTTCACCGTCTCCCTCATACGAGGTTGAGCCCGGCACCCCGCCCGCCACCCCAGCGACGGGCTCGACGTCAACCTCGCCCGTCGCCTCTTCCGCCGCCGGATCGGCCGGCATTGCTGCCGCCGCGGCCCCCGCCGCCGCCACCGCTGCCGCGATCCCCTCCGCGGCTGCGGCCCCCATCGCCGCACCGGATGCCCCCGCCGTCGTGGCCCCCGTCGCCGCGGCATCCGCTGGCCCTGCTTCCCCGTCACTTGGTGTGACCACCCGTGCCCGAGCAGGAGTGCTTCGGCCTAGCACGCGCTACTCCACCGACGAGTATGTGTGCACCGCCTCGACGTCGACGCCATCACCCGTCCCCACCTCCGCTCGCGCTGCCCTTCGGGATCCCCACTTGCTAGCTGCGATGCAGGAGGAGTTCGATGCCCTACAGCGCAACCGCACGTGGCAGCTTGTTCCGCGACCCCCTCGTGCCAACATCATCTCTGGCAAGTGGGTGTTTCGCCACAAGACTCGCCCGGACGGTTCTCTCGAGCGCTACAAGGCTTGATGGGTGGTTCGCGGATTTTGGCAGCGCGCGGGCATGGACTTCACCGACACCTTCGCCCCGGTTGTTAAACCAGGCACGATCCGCGCCGTGCTCCAGTTGGCGGTCTCGCGCGCCTGGCCTGTGCACCAGTTGGATGTCTCATACGCCTTCTTGCACGGCCACCTTGCCGAGCAGGTGTATTTTGAGCAGCCCACTGGCTTCGTCGACGGCGAGCACCCAGACTTTGTGTGCTTGCTCTCCCGTTCTCTTTATGGGTTGAAGCAGGCGCCTCGGGCTTGGCACCAGTGTATCGCAGCCTTCCTGCAGTCTTTGGGCTCTCGGTCCACTCGCTCCGATGCCTCACTATTCGTGTATCATCAGGGAGCTGATAGTGCATATTTGCTGCTCTACGTCGACGACATCATCCTCACGGCGTCCGCCCCCGATCTCCTTCAGCGGCTGACTGCTCGTCTTCGTGATGAGTTCGCCCTCAAGGACTTGGGGCCCCTGCACTACTTCCTCGGCATCGAGGTGGTCCGCCGGCCTGACGGCTTCTTTTTGCATCAGCAGAAGTACTTCCACGAGCTCCTGGAGCGTGCCGGTATGCTTAACTGCAAGCCCGTGCCCACACCCGGAGACACGAAGGCGAAGGTCTCTGCTCTGGAGGGGTCTCTCGCGTCCGATGGAGCGTTTTATCGCTCCATTGTTGGTGTTTTACAGTACCTGACGCTGACTCGACCCGACCTGCAGTACGCTATTCAGCAGGTGTGCCTCCACATGCACGCCTCGCGTGACTCCCACTGGACCTTGGTGAAGCGTATTCTCCGTTATATACGTGGCACCATGTCCTTGGGACTCACCCTGGCGGCCTCCACCGACCTCGTGGCCTACTCGGATGCCGACTGGGCTGGCTGCCCCGACACTCGACGCTCCACGTCCGGCTACTGCGTCTACCTTGGGCCCTCGTTGATCTCTTGGTCATCGAAGCGGCAGCTCACGGTCTCCCGCTCCAGCGTCGAGGCAGAGTATCGCGCCGTGGCTAATGCCGTGGTTGAGTGCTCTTGGCTCCGTCAGCTGCTCCAGGAGTTGCTTTGTGATGTTCATAAAGCTACTCTTGTCTACTATGATAACGTCAGCGCGGTCTACCTTTCCGCCAACCCGGTGCACCATCGCCGTACGAAGCATATTGAGCTCGATATTCACTTCGTGCGCGAGCAGGTTGCCCTTGGCCGTGTTCGGGTTCTTCATGTGCCGACGTCGCAACAGTTTGCTGATGTGATGACTAAGGGATTGCCTACTTCCATCTTCGATAAGTTTCGGTCCAGTCTCTGTGCCTCTGGCGACGCTTCGACTGCGGGGGGTGTTGAGTTGTATTTTGTGTTGCATGTATTACGTGTTGTGGCCCACCTCCTAGTTGTGTATAGTTGAGGTTGAGGCCTGCCCTGTACTTATATATACGTGCACCAACACCCCATCAATACAACGATTATTATATTGCAAAACATCTCTCTACAGTATGGGTGGTTTTATAAATTGGGAGAAGCATTGTAGCTGCGAATAACGACGATGAACGGGTTATTTCATGTTCGTACGTACTTGCACGTACACGCGGTGAAACCAATGTGTCACTGTTGCTAACATCCACCTCCCTACTACTGTGCACAACCTGAGGTCCTAAGCCAATTCTAGTAGGCCGACATGGCAACTACTAGTGACAGCAGCAGCTTCATTATTTTTATTATTTTGGTGACAACAACAAAATTAACAAGAGAAAGATCTATACGGTTCCCTCCGTGACACCTACCACACAATTTGACCACGCTAGGCAGAAGCAGAGGAGTTGCATCCAGGATGTGCTAACCCAACTAAGGCCCAGTTCTTTTGCTAGCTTTTTTGGGCTTCCAGAATAAGCTGCCCCCTACCCAGCTTATTCTAAAAGCCCAAACAAAATTTTCTTTTTATAAGCCTATTAGTCAAGTCTTAACTACTAGGCTTCTAAAAAGATAAATTTGGTTGGGCTTCTAGAATAAGCTAGGTAGGGGGCAGCTTATTCTAGAAGCCACCAAAAGAACTGGCCCTAACTAACCTGCAAAATTAAGACGTGTAATCGTCTCACATTAGTCTATTATCAATTCTTCTCTTGGCAGTTGGCACTATGTATGACTCGGCAAATAGAAAACAATAATTGCGTACACGGATTGGAAGATTAGATTAAGATTGCAAGGTCAAAGACAATATCACGGCGTACACGGCTATAGCTGGTTGGCTCGTCCGTGTATGTAGGCACGTCGGCACGTGCCATGACATGCCACCGCTGGCTACGTTTTCCTGCAGGCGTGAGAGCAAGCGCAACCAGCAATTTAACCTCTTGTTCTTGTTTGCATTCCATCTAATTCTAAAACTCAAAAATTGTGATCGGTCGACCAAGTTGCAAGACATGGAGCAGCAACTTAATTGGCCTAATTATTATCTATATGCATCGTTGTTGTCATCCCATGAGTCCCGACACGTCAAATGGCCATCACCGGTCGACATATATGTGTGTATGGTATATATTTCGCCAGCACACTAATTTAAGCTCAGGTTCAGATCGACTGGTGGGTGAATCATCCGAAAATGACATGGCATTTGGCACATGTGTGACGTGGTCCCTTTGATTCCATCATCTCATGACATGGCATGTGGTTATTTAATTCAAGTCAGATATTTGTTGGCACTAGTATCAATTATTCACTTGAATGATTTATGGAAATATTCGTAATTTTTTTATCAAGTCGAACAGGAAGGCCCATTAGTGTGAAACCCATCTTCATTACCTGGTACTGATTGTACCCGTGGGGGTTGAGTAATATAAGTTTCATTCGCAAAAAAAAAGGGGCACACATCGTTCCTTTTTTGTCTAAAACACATCATTCTTTTTTTCTTTAAAAAAACCCAGAGTAAATCTTGTCAATGTCTGAGCGAGTGTATGTAAAAGGCCTGCTAGGGAACGTGTAGAGCAGGTGCTAGTACAGTGTAGATTGATCCGTGGTCTAATCATTCATCATTGTACCAAGATGTTTGAGTGGGTAATAAAATCCTTAGAAATTTTTTCTAAGGATTGCCATCCTACGATTCAAACACCCTCCTTACCATATAAGGTGTGGCTGAAATAGATGTATCTAGATGTATTTCAATACTAGATACTTCCGTTTGAGCGGCAACTAAGATGGGACGGTGGGAGTATGTTGGAAAAAAAATTCTAGTGAATCAGATCCTTCAAAACTCTTAAATTTTTTAATCAAAGGAGCACCGATGAAATATAGTAATGATAATTTTTAGCAAAGTACCATTAGTTAACTAAATGAGCTGGTTTTGTGAAATGTTGGCAGAATGATGTTGACTATATGTCGGCCCCCATTTCAGACCAGGTCACAAGCCGAATAAATGCTATTCCAGTGCTTGGTTGGTGACCATGTTTTGTTTTGTTTTCGGTGGACACACACACACACACCCCCATGTTCAAAGGAGGCCGGGATTAATGGTACGCTAGTATTTTTAAGGCCGCATTATTGGGGTTTGGGGACACAGAAGTGTGCCCGAAAGAGAGGCCATACCCGTGTGTTGGGCCCACGTGCAGCCATGCATTTCTCCTTTCTCCAACCAAAGCCTCCTTTCAGTGAAAAATGAATCATTAATTTTGGGAGACCCAAAGAGAAAGCACCCGAACACTGTTGCTTCCGTCCTCCGTTTCTTTGTTCTTTAATTTGGCCATCTTTACTTGTTTCTTTGTTCTTTAATTTAGCCATCTTTACTTGTTTCTTTGTTCTTTAATTTTGCCATCTTTACTTGAAAGCATTTTTTGTTTTATGTTAAGTCACGTCAGTCTGACTGACATGAATGCGGTAGACTGCCATCCAGCCAGGTCCCCTCTGGGCGGCACTGAGAAGCAGTATGAATGAGCAGCGAGCCTTTTGGAGCAGAACGCTCGGCAATGATTTTGGATGGTATCACCTAGTAGGGCGCCTAGGTGGGGGACGTCCGCAAATCTCCCTCGGTTTGCTTCTAGTTTGTGTGTTTTGAAGCATTTCAACCGGTTCGCACACATTTGATGCACAACATTGGATGGCAAAAAGTGTCCGGACCGCACTGTTCAGACATTTATGGTTGTTTTGGTGCTCGCCTTTGGAGTTTCTCGTACACTATAAAGGTGGGTTAGTTCAATGTACATTTCCCCACCATTTCAGGGCATTTCTTATGTTATAAGAACTGTACTGCATTTGAGAGGGAAAAATGATACTGTTGCAGGGAACATTAATACCAACTCTCGAGACTAATTGAAAATTTGTTGTTCAAGTGGCCGGCCTACTTTGGAATTCTCGTTAACAACAACTACTGCTGTCCTACTAACCTTAATATTATACCGAGAGATGGAGATAAACTTCGGCAGCACACTGTGGCAAACACCCTGCTTTTAGACCGGAGTCAACATGACATGCATGTGTACCAGCCACCGCTGGGTCGATCAAACTAGTTCGAAATGCTTGTGCTCATGTGCAAGTATGAACCCGGCCACTGTGCGTGGGTAAACAAGTCCAGCTAGCTAGGTTTTGCGTGGAATGAAGAGGAAGTTGAATAGTTTCGAGTGCAAGACAGTGTGGTTTGTTTTGACCTGTGAGTTGATCCTTGTTGTCTGATTTTATCATTTTAATTTCTGTGACTGACCGGTTGACTGGACCGACTGATAGCGCCTTGGAAGTGACAAGCTATGACCTACGACTACGATTTGAGGATGAGAGGATCGATGGCTTGGATCCCGGTCCCGTATCCGTAGCACGAATTGTACAAAACCAAAAGGTTGTAGCGATGCTTCCTTCATCCATCTATTCATAAGCCCGTGCATGCATAATTACTCTCCGGTCATTTTTACTTCGCATATAGGATTTGTTTGAAGTGAAACTTCGTAATGTTTAATCAACATCATAGAAAAAATATCAACATTCACAATATGAAATTATATCATTAGATGCGTCATTAATTTTATTTTCATATTGTATAACTTCAGTATTGTAGATGTTGATATTTTCTTTGTATAAATGGTCACACTTTATGAATCTTTAGAAAAACCTTATATGCGGAGTAAAAAGGATAAGGGCTATCTAGTATCGATCCCAGGCACGGCGGTGCATGCATGTGCCGCTGGATGGTTTAATTATGCGCCGCGCACGCAGATTAGTTGACGAAACCTAGCACCACCTACTGTCGACGGTGCACGCGGCTCATCTTCTGAGCAACTCACGCAATTAATTACTCATTCATGCGTGCGCTAACTAAATGCAGTACATTTAGCGAGTGTACATGTCTGGAGACCCCTTTTGATCGATGTCTTTCGTTTTGAAGGAAGTGCTAATTAACAATGGAGATTGGAGAGCGTGCATGTACACAAATTAACTATGGTTGATCTTTTTTTGTTGGTCAAATAAACCTTGGTAGTGGCATGTGTTAATAATTGTTGGCTTGTTGCTTTCACCGTACGTACGTAACAAACACACGGGTTAAAAATATCTCAACATGCCATCGTCATCCACCACTGAATAGCCGGACTCCGTAATGCATTTCTTTCTTTCTGCGTGCTAGTATCGAGCATGAAAATTATGCCAAAGTTTCTTACTCGGTTGCCAGAGTTTAGAGCGTTAGCTAATTATAATTTTAACAAGCTCGATCAATGCTTTGGCGGCATGTCAGGTGTATATCAGAAGAATCGCATATGTTCCATCTGACTGAAAATATAGACAAGTTGTGTTGCAGGATTCTTTGGACCATCACATGCCTATATCTAGCTAAGCAAAATATCTAGATATGTGGCACGACGAAACAATATCAGCACGTCAAGATCAAAATCCCTATCAGCATAACAAAGCCTATACGCGAGTCTTATTTAGTATGTCATCATGCATTATTCCTCCCTCACTGCTAGCTCTGATCATTAAATCGATGCCGATATTGTGCCTCAAACATGGTGGGATGTGGTTTTTATACATGTTGTTTTCATGCCTTTATTATTCCATCAAGTTCCGAACATCTTTATCGATTTATCTCATTTTCATACTTGTTGTTTTTATACCTTATAAAGTTACTGAGCCTACTTGACGATGGTGGGACCCGCTGGTCGGGACAAAATTATATAGGTATGGGTAATTTTGTAAATTTGGAGAAGCATATTGCAGCTGTGAGTAACGACGATGAATGGGCAAGTCGTGCCAAACATTCAACTTCTGGTATTTTTGTACCACAACTGAAAATCTTGTTACCAAGTGGCGTACCAGCAACAGAATCCAGCTTCGTAACTGCGTACGTACCAACTCACCACGGTTATCGCCATCGATAGACCGGTCTAGTTCATGTACGTACGTACGTGTTCGTACACGCGGCGAGATCAACTTGTCACTGTTGTTAACATCAACCCCCCTACTACTATACACCACCTTAGGTCCTGAATCGATTCTAGTAGGTCGACATGGCAACTATCTAGCAATAGCAACATCTCAATTATTTATTTTGCTGAAAAGAAGACAATGAACAGGAGAAGGATCTATATGGATACCTCCATGACACCTACTTACCCAACTCGATAAATCTATCTACCAGTACACACACCAGGCAGAAGCAGAGCAGTTGCACCCAGGATGTGCTAACCCAACTAACTAATCTGCAAAATTAAGACGTGTAGTCGTCTCTCATTAGTCTATTATCAGTTCTTTGCTTGGCAGTTGGCACTATGTATAACTCGACAAATAAAAAACAATAATTGCTTAGATAGATAGGCATCTTAGATTAAGATTGCAAGGTCAAGAAAATATCACGGCGTACACGGCTGTAGCTGGTTGGCTCTTCTGTGTGTGGTTGTGTGTGTGTACGCACGTGCCATGCCATGCGACCGCTTGCTACAATTTTGCAGGCGTGAGAGGAAGCACAACTAGCAATTTAACCTGTTCTCTGTGTTTGCATTCGATCTAATTCTAAATCTTGTTGTAGTACTCAGAATTCTGACCGGGTCGATCCATCGATCGAGAGTATTTAACCAAAAACTACCACAATTCACGGAAACGTGACAGACAACTACCACTTTACGATTTTGTCCCGAAAACTACCACTTTTTGCTAATTTTGTGACAAAAAACTCCACTTCTAGAAAATGGCCGGTTTAGACGATTTGAACGTGTTTATGACAGGCGGGGCCCACTAGTGTTTTTTACAGAAAAGCCCCTAGCACTACTATTAATCATAATCACACACATGCCCATTGCGGAAAACTAAAAATAATGCCGCGCGGGCAGGATTCAAACCGGCGACCTGCCGCGTCACGCACACACAACTGACCACTACACCAGCCTCTCTGGCTTGTTCAAAGTACGATACTATACTTATATTGTTATATCTTTGAACAAATAAAATAAAACGAAAAAATGTGGTTATTTAATAATTCAACTCAGTTTTTAGTTGGCAACCTAACGTGAGATTATACTTTCCGGTAAAGCTAAAGACAAGCAAAATTAAGAATCTGCCTTTAATGTACCTAGGCGTTCCGTTGAGTGATGAAATTAAGACTGAGTAACAATGATTGGAGAAGCTCTGAGGAAAAAGTAGAGAAGAAAGCTGGGGCCTGGAACATGGAAGGGGAAACTAGTGCGCTATGGTAATAGATTACTTCTACTTAGACCTTGCCTTAGCAATGTACCGCTTTATATGATGTCTACGTACGATTTACCTAAAGGCCCTGAGAAGAGGTTGAATTTCTTTAAGAAATATTTTTTGGGGAAGATGGTGAGGTCGAATTTCGATCAAACTAGTAGTAGTTGGAAATGCTATTCTTGTTTTCCTGTGCATGTATGAAGAGGTGTGCGTGTAAACAAGTCCAGCTAGCTTTTTTTTTTTGAAAAGGAGGAGGACCCCGGCCTCTGCATCTGGACGATGCATGCAGCCACTTTATTAATTATTCACACAAAACCTTATAAAGTCGTACAACAGTAAGACTAAAGCCACCGTCTAGGCAACATCTGTCGCTATTCCTATCCAGTTGATGTAGGGATGCTGATAGTCTGGGCCTAATACCAAACAGACCTCGCAACCAAACCTAACATCTAAGACCTGAGGTCCCAACCAGGACGCCTGCCGGGTATGGGGCACCCACCAGTCCGGCGCACTCCTCAACCAGGACGCCTGCCGGGTATGAGGCCGCCGCAGCCACCTGACACCAATCCATCTTCAGTGATGTACTGTTGCATCTACCTTGCCCGGTCTAGCTGCCGTCGACGCCACCACGACGCCAGACAATGCCACCATCATGCGCTCGTCCATCCTCACACCCCCACCGACGAGACCCCGCTACTCCATGCCGCCAAGACCCGCCGTCGTCGACGCGAGAGAAGGCACGCCACACCACCTCACGCCTCTTCCATCCAGTGCCACTCCACAAACGATGCCCCCAATAGGGAACACGACACCGCAGCGCCTCCATCGTCCGATCCGGTGAACTTAGGATTTCTCCCGGAGCGGCACGAGCAGGTTGACGATAGTTGCTTGACGATGCCTTCATCAAGGTAACGACGTAGACGCCTTCATCGCCCGCCATGACTGGAGTCAGCTCGGATTTCACCGGCGACTATGTCTCCCCAACTCGCCGCACTAATAGTGGGATCCAAGATCCGGCACTACCAGCCTGGCCAACCGCCTTCGGTGGAGAAGGCAGCCACCACCACCATGTCCGGCCAAGAGACCCGTACGTCCTCGTGCCGCGTAGATTACCCGGGGGGATCTCCTCTTGCCGTTGCCGAGACGAGGCGCAGCCACAGTGGATCTCGATCTAAACCCCTCGGGCCCAAATCAGATCTCATCGCAGCCAAGATCTCATCCGTCAAACGACCGCCGGAGATCTCCTAGCCACCGCCACCCCGCTGCGCACTGCCGTTGGAGGAGGGAGATGGACGCCGCTGCCCCCACGTGTTACTGCCGGTCGAGGACAGCGCCGCCGCTGCCGCCTCACCACAGGGGCTTCGCCCCGCGGCGTCCTCAGCGACGGCGGCGGTAGTGGGAGGCGATGGAGGGGGAGGGCTGAGGGCGGTGTGGACGGGGACTCCCGGGGGCGGCGCGGCGCCGCCGCCTCAGGGGAGAGAGGTCGGGGGAGATACTAGCTCCTCTATTCCCTTTGTGTGACACAAGTCCAGCTAGCTAGGGAATGAAGGGGGCGTTGAATAGTTCGAATACAAGATAATGTGGTTTTGAGCTGTGATCTGACCCTGGTTGTCTCGTTTTGTCTGTTTGATTTCGACGACAGACCGATTGACTGGCTGACAGCACCTTGGATGTGACAAGCTATAACCTAAGATACGACGATGAGAGGATCCCAGCCCCATATCCGCATGAATTTCAAACCAAAAAGTTGGAGCATGTAGCGATCCTTCCTGGATCCATCCATTCTTAGGCGCGTCGATCGGTGCGTGCATGCGCCGCTGGACATGGTTTAATTATGCGCCGCACGCACGCAAATTAGTTGACAGAACGTTCGATCGTAGCATCTGCTGTCGACGCTGCGCGCGGCTGCTGTTCTAAACAATTCCATGGCCTTTTACGTACTTAATCATCCATGCGTGTGCTAACCAAATGCACTTCATTTAGTGAGTGTATAAGTCTAGCGACCCCTTTTGGTCGATCTCTCTCCTCTTGTCTAAAGGAAGTGCTCATTTGTCTAAAGGAAGTGCTGATTAACAATGGAGATTTGAGAGCATGCATGCATACACACAAATTAGCTTCGGTTGATCTTTTTCTTGTGGGTAAAATTAACCTTGGTAGTTGCATGCGTTATTTTTTTGTTGGCTTGTTGCTTCCACCGTACACACGTAACAAATGCACGGGTCAAAATTATCTCGCTAATTATAATTGTAACAAGATCGATCAATATCGTGGCAACACGTCATCGCATATGCTCCATCTGATTGAAAATATAGGCGTGCGTGTTGTATCGCAGCTTTCTTTGGACCATCACATGCCTATCTCTAGCTAAGCAAAATGCCTAGATATGTGGCACCAGGAAACAATATCAGCGCGTCAAGATCAAAATCGCTATCAACAAAACAAAGCATATACAAGTACTGTTTAGTATCGAATCATGCATTATTCCTCCCCCACTGCTAGCTTTTATCATTATATCGATGCCCATATTGTCCCTCAAACATGGTGGGCTTTACTTTTTATACATGTTGGTTTGATGCCTTTATTATTCCATCAAGTTTCCAACGTCTTTATCGATATTTATCTCATTTTCAAACCTTTTTTTGTACCTGATATACTTTTCAGGCTAAAATTATACTAGTATGGGATTTATAAATTTGGAGAGGCATTTTTGCAGCTGCGAATAACGACGATGGATGGGCAAGACGTACCAATCATTCAACTACTCGTATTTGTACCACAAATAATTATCTTATTATTACCAAGTGGAGTACCAGCAAACAAATGCCAGCTTCGTAATCGTACGCAGCTACGTGGCAACTCACC
The DNA here is from genome assembly GCF_018294505.1 of Triticum aestivum. Classification (NCBI taxonomy): domain Eukaryota; kingdom Viridiplantae; phylum Streptophyta; class Magnoliopsida; order Poales; family Poaceae; genus Triticum; species Triticum aestivum. The sequence goes on along the minus strand of NC_057802.1, from coordinate 614,970,452 downwards.
ACAGTCATCTTCGTAGATAGGTCGATCAATCTAGTTCATGTACGTACGTGCACGTACAAGCTGTGAGATCAACTTGTAACTCTTGCTAACATCCACCTCCCTACTACTGTACACACCCTGAGGTCCTAAATCAATTCTAGTAGGTCGACATGGCAACCAGCGACAGCAGCATCTCAGATATTTATTTTGGGTGTCAACAGGCAATTAACAGGAGAAAATATCTGTATGGATAGCTGTTTGACACCTACCTACCCAACTAGATAAATCCCAGTACACGCACCAGGCAGAAGCAGAGCAGTTGCATCCAAGATCTGCTAACCCAACTAACTAACCTGCAAAATTAAGACGTGTAATCATCTAACATTAGTCTATTATGAAGTCTTCTCTTGGCAGTTGACACCACATGTGACTCAGCAGACAAAAATAATAATAACTGCACACATAAGCATGTTAGACTAAGATTGCAAGGTCAAAGAAAATATCACGACGATACTTGGCCATAGATAGTTGCCGAGGGTGTGCGTGTGTATGCACGTGCCATGCCATGCCACCGCTAGCTATGGTTTTGCAAACCTCTTCTTCTTGTTTGTATCCCATCTAATTCTCATTCCGGCACTCAAAATTTTGAGCGGGTCAATCAATTGATCGACCAAGTTGCAAGATGTGGGGCACCAACTTAATTGGTCATGCATCGTTGTCGTCGTCCCATGAGTTGCGACACGTTAGATGACCCATCATCGGTCGACATGTATGCGTGTATGGTATATATTACACCAGCACACTAGTTTAAGCGAGGTTTGGATCAACTGGTGGATGAATCATCCGAAAATGACATGGCAATATGTGTGACGTGGTCCCTTTGATTCCATCATCTTACGACATGTCATATGCTTATTTAATAATTCAGCACAGATATTTGTTGGCACTATAGGTCTTGTTGGGTATAGGTTTTCAATTATTATGGTGAGGTCTGAGAATGTGACCTGTACTGTTTAATGGATAGATGGATGAATGGAAGCCGAATGGTAACACCAAAAATGCATATAGTAGTACCGATTATTCTGTGTATTTAAGAACAGGTAGCAAACTAAAGTAGCAATTATTCATGTGTATAATTTATGGAAAGGATCAACTTTTTTTGTTGCAGGGATTGTCAAAACTTTATTGATCGGTACTAATGTTTAGTGGGATACAAGCTAGGTCATGAGGATTGTAAAGTTGCACATGGCGATCAGAGAAGTAGTGTTTTTTATGGAAATAGATGACAAAGGCCCATTAGTATAAAGCCCATCTTCAGTTACCTCATAGCCCAACTACAAGTCCGAACCTCTGTGTGTGTGCGCGCGCGTGTGTGCAAAGAGCCCGCTACATATTTAAAACACCAATCATTGTGGTATGGATATGCCCTTTTTTACATGGTGTGATCTCCACCTGCGTACTAATCAGCACTAGCTAATACGGTCAACTTATAATTGTACTTATTAATTAGGTTACCTCGGAGAAAAAGAGCAGCCGCTTGGACTCGACTTTTGAACCAATTCTGGAATTACGCGAGAATTTTTCGGCTTTTTTCACGCATGACTCTTGTGGAGAAGAAACTTGCGTTTCCGAAGAAGACGGGGTCATAGATATCTCCCCGTCATCATGTGCGTTTCCGTTGTTCTTGTAGTGAGGATGGAGAGGGGTGTTGGCGGTGTTCGAGGACATGGGGGCTCTTGGGCTGTTTGAACAGTGCACCACGCACGCCAATCGGCTAGGAAAGATGGGGGAGGTGGCCGTAGAGGCACCGGGTGAAGGAGAACAACAGTCTTTGTGTGGCAGAAGGAGAAAGGATGGCGAGGAGGTCGGCCAGCGGGTTTGCACGCCGACGGAGTGCAAGCGGAGGAGGCTTTGTGTACCATGCATGCACCACTATTACTGCTTAATTAACAAACTAATGACGATAGGTTTGTGAATGGGGCCACACACGATATTGACCACGCGTCGGCGCCCGTTTCAGACCAGGTCACGAGCTGAACCAATGGTCCTCTTCTTTGGTTGGTTGGTGTCCCATGTTTTGTTTTGTTTCGGTGGACACACACACATGTTCAAGATTATTGATATTTTTGTTGAAGCCAACATTATTAGGGTTGGCGCTGGGACAAGAAAATGTGCCCGAAAGGGAGGCCACGCCCGTGCCTGGGGACCCATACGCACCTCTCTTTTCTCCGACCTCAAGCTCTCCTTTTCGGTGAATAAAGTACTACTATTTCCATAATAATCCCCGAACACCAAAAGAAAAACTAATCCCCCTTTTTTGTTTTCTTCAAGTAAGCTCAACACAGTCGCGGCATCAATGTTGGTTAGTGATCAACACCTTTTTTGTCAATTTCGAAAAAAAAACTTCAACTGTTGGCAACTTTGATCGATCAAATGTCGGTGTGGTAAATATTAGAAATGTCTAATGTTAGCATGTAACCAATTATGCTCTAATCGATCCATCGAACATATGACGGTGCATGCATGCGAATAGGTGACCGACGCGTACTGGATTCGTTATGCGTCGTGCTCGCAATTAGTTCCGAACAAACAAATTAACTGAGCATCTTCGTGCCTACTATCGTCCGTCTAAAGGTGCACGCGGCTCCTCCGATAAACTAACAATTCCATCGAGCTGCGGCTTTCCTGCCTACCTTAAACACGCGTACGCCGTGCTAAATGCACTCCATCTCCACCGTCACCTGATAAACCCATCCTCTTTTGATAAATTAGTTAACTTTGGCGGTTGCAGCTCTTGTTCATCATCAGTTGGCTCGTTGCTTTTGTAACGGACTTAGTTAACTACCTCATCTCGGTCATCACTCTCCCCCCTTTCTCCCTTGAGGGGAGAGGAGTTAAGAGGAACTAGCGCTATACAAGCCCATCTTCCTCAAGATGAAGAGATTCTCAGCATGTTGTCATCATCACCGAGTCGGCCCGAGACACGAACCAAAAACGCACTTGATCACCGCCGTCGGATGCTTGCTCTTTTATCTGATCAGCATGGGTGCATGTAGCTATTCTCCCTCTTTTTTCTTTTTGAAACGAAGATGCTAGGGGCGTCCGGCTTTAGATTAATAAAGCCAATCGGCAACATTCAAACAAGGTTCAAAAGGAAAAGAAAACCATACAGGTCAGCAAGTACAACGATATAACAAGTAGTCCAAAAGCACACAGGCTTAAACATAACGAGCATAAGTTCCAACAAGCCCAATCGACCTCCGCAAGGGTGAAGGGCCTCCCCAAAAGCGGCTCAGCCATGCGTCGAGTCTTGCCTGGCCAACGTCTGAGTCATCCTGATATGCTCCGAGACTCCCATCATGCGCTCAGCAGCTATTCTCTCTCAAAAAGGATTTTCGTACTGACCATGCATACAAAGATTAGGCCAATTTAGATCACTTACTACTATACTTTTATTGACAAGGTTGAACGACTCGGCTAGAATTGAACAAACCTCAATTAATGGATGTCTCTAGTGCACACGTCTGCACATCGGTCGACCACACGTCCACACACACCAGAAGAAGCAGAGCAGTTGCACCAATCCATGATAGCTTTGCTGATTAATAACGTTAAGACGTGTGATGATCTCACACTAGTCTATGGAACTTTGTATGACTCGACCGATGAGCATTTAATTAAATGGATTTCTTTTGGCACTTTGTATGACTCGACCGATGAACATTTAATTAAATGGACAGGCATAGCAGGATAATGTTTTGCAAGCTAGGTCAAAGAAAATATCATGGCGTCCTTGGCCATAGCTAGCTAGTTTGCAGGAGTGAGTGCGTGCGTGTGTACGCCTGAAACCATGCATGCCACCACCTTTACTACCAATAATGCTAAACATACAAAGAGTTACACGCAATTACATGCTGACTAGAATTTTCTCCATCTACTAACCAATCATAAACTTGCCCCCTACTGATTTTCAGGGGGGTGGGCCGCCTCCCCACCTATTGACCAATAAAATTAACCCTCTTTGTAAAACCTTATAACTCGTTTGTACGTGTAGCATTACCAACAGTTTAACCTCTAATTCTTACTTATTTCATTTGTGATAATTCCACCTCTAACGCTGTAGTAGCTAAGACACAGGGATCAAAACGAACAGCACTGCATGAAACTGCAAGAATTCCACAGGGAGACATGTGCTGCTAATGAACCTTCAGTTTGACTCGCAGCATGTCGCTGGGCTGTATTCCCTCCCTTCGGGGCGGTACTTAGTTGTGTTAGGTTGATCTCTCTCCCGTTCGAGCCCAACGGGTCGAACGGGCCCTTGCATCACGCCCTGATCGGGGGCGCCCAACCAAACCATGGTTGGTGGCCCCCTGTGACCCGCGCTATATAAACAGAGGTGGGGGCCGGGGTACGACTCACGAGGTTAATCGCCGCCACAATCCCCACCTACAATCCCTACCGATCTAGGGTTAGCGCGGTGCTCACGGGAAGCTCCACCACCGCTGTCATCCACTCTCTGCCATCACCGGCCATCGTCACCATGGCCGGCACCGGGAGTTCCTCATCTGGACAAGCAGAAGGTAGGTTCACCGGAATGATCTAACCTATCCGATCCAAAGCAATCTCTCACGTTGTAGTATCCCGGAATTGGTCAAATTAATTCGAAATGCTAGCTGCACGCACTGCAATCAAGGGATGAAGAAGGTGTTGAACGGTAGTGCAGCTTCGAGACGACAATGTGGTTTTGGCCTTTGACCTGGTGCTTGTTGTCATGCATTGCCTCCTCGATGTGACTCACCGATTGACTGACTGACAGCACTTTGGTCATTGGCTGTGACTAGCTACGACCTGTACACGGTGATGGTGCGAGGCTGAGAAGATCCCAAGCACGCCAACATAGCCATAATTACATAGTCGCAAGTAGTAAGAGCCACTCCCTCCGTTGCGAATAATAAGATGTTCTAACATTTTCTTACTCGGATGTATATAGACACGTCTTGGTATGTTTGTTAACTCATTTTAATCCGCATGTGGTCCATACAGAAATATATAAAACGTCTTATAATTCGGAACCAAAGTGATAGCAATTAACTCTGCCACCAAGCTAGATCGAGTTTCATTTCGGAGGTTAATTTGCTGTCGATTTTGATAGCTAAAATCATTTCGCATTTGGTCGCGTCGATGCTTGACATCATCGTCATTTTGCTTAGGACGCGCGTGCGTCGGTGCATGCAATGCACATGCATTTGATGAATCGACAGGGTTGGTTAGTTTATAATATAATCATGCGCCGCGAGCTAGCGGGCAGATTAGTTGGCGGAAACCCACCTTGCTTATCACTAATCAGGCATGCACGTACCAACGAAGGTACGTACCAACCCTACTGTCCACTGACGTTGCACGCACGCGGGCGGCCCTTCTGCTGAACAAACAACTCCATCCACCCACCGGCGTCCGCGGCAACGGGCCTGCCTTAATTTCTAGACGATCACGTGTCGGCGTCTTTTGATCTCTTCTTTTTTCGGTCCAAATTAAGGAACCAGTACACCAGTGATAGGCAGCGGAAATAGGTACTTGCGCAATGGTAGTTGCACGATCAAATCAAGCCGCCGCCTAATTAACTATACGTACGTAAGAAACGGCGACATGTCATGATGCGTGATCATCAGTGAACTCAATAGTACGTACTCCTTTCGTCCGGAAATACTTGTCACAGAAATGCATAAAAATGGATGTATCTAGGACTAAAATACGTCTAGATACATCCGGTCCTCCGACAAGTATTTCTAAACGGAGGGAGTACTACATTATGATGGAACAATGCATGCATGTACAGTACATACATGAACGATGGACGGAAGGGAGTTCATCGAGTCTCAGAGAGGCGACCAATGTACGACATGCTTAATTAATGGAATTAACCCCAATCACAGGATGCATCATTGAGCATGGAGATTAAGCCAGTTTCACTTATACTTGGTTCCCTGACTTTTAACGCAAAAATGCTACACACACGGACTATTACAGGCTATTACGGGCTCTATCCAACTAATTAAACTTGTCCCCCTGATTTTCAGCTAAGGTTGGCCCCCCACCTTGATTTACACCACCCAATCAAAAAAGCCCACCTAAGCCTCTCCGTGAACCCTGTAAAATAGATGCCTGTGTGTGTAGTATTGGTCTTTTTAACGTCATGCTACTACTAGCTCTATCCATGCAATGTACGTACTACGCCCGAGCATCGTGTATATTCCATCAGATCGAAAATACGCCTCTATATATGAATATCGCTGGGTCCTTTGTGCTTTGGAGTTTGCGCCATGACATGCCTAGCTAGCTTGAGGTATCGCTAAATGCCTAGCTAGGTGGCACCAGTGGCACGACGAAACAAATTAACCTGTCAATATCAAAATCACATCCCTATCAAGAAGCAATGCATATATATACTCCTTCTAATAGTATCGAATAATTATTTCAAAACCCCAACTAGCTGCAATCTCCGCCCATGCTGCCTCGTGGTGGGCTTGGACCTTTTATACGGCTACTTTTCATGCATTTATTCCAACTTTGTACGCTTTTTCTTTGTGAATACTTTTGCCACGAAATCGAAAGCTTTGCTGAGTTTGGAGGCTCACAGAAGATGTGCAATCACACTCCAATTAGCATGGCGTATATATGTTAGTAGATTCCCATATTTATTTTTCTTCATCAAGTAATACATATGTCAAATTACTCCCAATTCGCTTCAGAATGGAACACATGGGTGCAGCCGTGCAGGCAGCTTAATTTTGATTTGGTCACCTATAACCCACATGCGCGCATGCGAAGAATACGTCTAATTACTTGTCCGAAGAACTTTGTCGGAATTACCAACTCACCATGGTCATCATCGTTCTCGCTAGCTAGCGAGTCATGTAATTAGGGCAAGGCGATTAATCAAATTGTCATTGTTAACACCTACCAACTGATTCTAGAAGAATTACACCTACCCACTGTACACCCTGAGGTCCTAAATCAACAGTTCAATATTTATCTTGGTGACGGATATGACAAATATTGCGATCGGCCTGACACCAACCTGCCCGATTCGATCCATCATCCATAAACCGCGCACACCAGGAAGAAGAAGCTGTGCTGATTAACCAAATTAACTAGCAAAATTAAGACGTGTAACCGTGTCACATTAGTCTATGATCGATTCTTCTCTTGGCAGTTGGCACTACATATGACCCAATCGATAAAAGATATGTTTTGCAAGCTAGGTCATAGAAAATATCATGGCGTACTTGGCCATAACTAATTGGCGGTTGCGCGTGCGTATGTACGTACGCACATGTCTGCAACCATGTACATATGCCGGCGTGAGAGGAAGTACGCAAGTGGTTACAATTTTACATCATCTTGTTGTTTGTATTCCCCTCTAATTCTGACCCAATGGGATGATCAGTCGACAAAGTTATTGCAAGACGTGGAAGTCGAACTTTGTGACTATTAGCTTATCTATCGCTGTCGTACGTCATCACCTGAGCCGCGGCACGGACGTTGAATCACCAGTCGACATGTCTGTATGTGTGGTATATATTCCTCCAGCAGGAACAATAATTCAAGGTTTGTATCAATTGATGGATGGATGAATCATCTGAAAATGACATGGCATATACTATGTGGTGCGGTATAATTAAAGGAGATAGTTCGACACAGATATTTAGCAGCACAATGGAAGTGTTTGTCCATCGAAATATAATTGAGTCCACGGGACCACACTAGGATGGGGAGGGAGGCGGCGGTGACTTCGTGTCGGCTAGGGTTTTGTGGGAAGAAGAGCCTAGTCATCGCAGGTTTGGCAACATAATTAGCTTAGATGTCATTGTTGTTGTCCCATATGTTGAGACACGCACACCAAATGAGACATCGGCCGACATGTATGAGTGTACGTATGTATGGGGTAAGGGTCCAACATCACAGTCAATAATTGAAGTATTGGATCAACCGATGAATGATGAATCGTCCAAAAGTGACATGGCATATGTATGATGTATCGTCCCTTGCCATATGATGGCATATCATCTGGTTTGTTGGTGCTGTAGGTGTTATTGGATATAAGATTTTTTTTTCATGGCATCACGTTCAGGTATAAGATTGTGACATGTTTTGTATTAGGAAGAGAGGCTCTTCTATGAACAGATGGATCGAAGAAGATACTAACAAGTTTAGTGATTGACAATGCATTTTACTTCTTATATATTCATGAAAATCAACAAGACGGCCAGCACAGAAAAAAAAAGTTCAACGAGAAGGCCCAATAGTGTGAAGACCATGTTCTGTCACCTCGTAGCCTAAATACTTGCCTCACTGGTGGATTCTTTCACATTCAAAACAATAAAGGATCCAAATCTAAAAAAAAAGGATCTAACAATGATTCTGAAAAAAAGGACCCAACAAAAAACTTACCTAATATATTGCCTGCAGTGCATAATACTGATAATGAAGAGTACCATTTGTCAATTAATGATGTATATCATTATGTTGACCATTAACATGATATGCTAGTCAGGAGAAGGCTATGAATTTTAAGTGCATATATGAACCAACTAAGGTTGCAGGGTCAAAGAAATACTCCCTCCTTTCACAAATATAAGATGTTTTGAATATTTTAATATAAACTACACATGGATTGAAATGAGTGAACAAACACACTAAAAGGTGTGTATATACATCCTATTAAAAAAAGGTTAAAACATCTTATATTTGTGAACGGAGCGAGTATATATCATGGTGTATGTACGTACATGCCACAACCATGCCACCAGGGCCGTCTCCTGGAATTCGGGGCCCGGGTGCGAAAAGGAAAATGAGGCCCTAACATTAAAAAAACATAATATAACTCAAGCATAATCACTTAATTATATAATTTAACTTTATGTTATTTCGTACAGTGTTTAGAAAATTCTCGAGTATCAATGCAAAATACTAAAACCAATAAACTGACCTCTTGCTCTATTGAAAAGTGTCATCCGTCTTGTGTTCCTTGAAATAAAATCTTCAATTATATCTACATAATTAATCTTCTCCAAAACATCATTTTCAACTGCTATTGTCTCCAAACCATTGAGTCTTTCTTGTGTCATAGTAGAACGCAAGTAGGATTTCAACAACTTGAGTTGAGAAAGCTCCTTTCCGCAGATGCACCAGTTACATGAATGGTTAACAAAACTCCTTTATGCAATAATAGCATTAGGATGTGAAGGGGCGCTTCATCGAAACCTCTAGAATATCAAGAGGGCCCATAGATTTCTGTATATGCAATAATTGAGAAACAGTATAATGGGGCGAGCTACGGCTCTCCACAGCGATTTAACACTCCAAACCGTTCGATCGGTCTTTCAACGCTCCGGATCGTCCTGTCATCCCACCTTACCCTGACGGCCGTTTCTACTACTCCAACTCGTGCGTCCCGGCCGGCCCAAATTTAAGGGGCTGCTGCTCCGGACAGCGACTTGGCGCTCTCTCATTCACCGATGTATCCATCTCGGAAAAAAAGAGCGCGCGTGGGCTGGAAGTGCAGCTCGCCGCCGCACGCCCTACCAAAATCCTACTGTATATATATCCGATTACCACGTCCGCTCCATTCCCTGTCCGCCCATCGTCCATCATCCGCCCACGTACCAGGTACCATCGTCCCACCCAGCTGCAGGCAGCAGCTGGCTTGCCGGTAGCCTCCTTGGCTATTAGGTTGCTCGCTGCAGGGGATGCAGCGGTGAAGGAGAGACAGTGTGCCGCCATCACCGCAGCCGTATAGCTTTCCACCCGGATCCCAATCTTCTCAGCATGCTGACTACGGGAGACAAACACATGTGGTGGAATGGGAAACCCCTTTTCCTTCTGCTTCCTCTCAGTTATTCAAGGGTACGTGCATGTTTTTTCTGAAGTGGTGGTTGCTACACCATGATCCATGAGGATGGTGCAGGTTACAGTATCTCTTTTGTTTTGTGAAGGCAACTTGTTTACTAATTTTCACTGATCAGATAGGTAACTTGTTCGGCCTTGCCACACTTTCTATGACGCAGGGGTGGGGGTGGGGTTAAGATTGAACCCTTTATCTTAATCCTGAATTCCTGATATAGTGTCGCTATTTTGATTCTTTGCAGCGAGTCATGCAAACCCCCTCCCATTTATTAGTAAAGCACCTGCTAATGGCACTAAACTACTGATATTATATTATTGACACAAATGTGTGCATAGTTTGTTCTACATCATCTTCCTGTGGTGACTTCCTATGGTACCTGCTCCCTGTGTAGATCACTATTCTCCTGCAGGTATGCAAGCAATAGAATGTAAGTAGGATGACCTTAAATTCTTTTATCTCAAGGATGGATTGGGCATGTGAGAGTATAACGTTTCGTGTGGCCTCTTAGTTAAACAAAGTGTATTCTAGCAAAAGCAAACAGTCTTTTTCTATGGTTCTGAACTTGAAGCACAATAATTTGAATTGTTCAAATTACTCAGATATTTCTATTATTATTATTTTAGAATGGACGAGCGCGGCAACGCGCGCCTTTATGGTCTAGTAGAATTAGGATAGAAGGGTAACTTGTATAGATAGTTAGAATAGAAAAGATAGAACCTTGATTTTGGACTTGCACGAACAACTATTGAATATCTCAAATCTGTGACAACTTCTGAACTTCAACAAGACAGCAACTAGACAAAAAATTGTTCCAAAACATATTACTAATTAGTAAACTGTTGTACAACTTTGCAAGTTAGTTTGTATCAAAATTAGCCAGAGAAAAAAGGAGGAGTGTAGGACACCACACCGGTTGGCCTTCTGCTCGGCGGCACCGCGGCAGCGTCGGCTGGCGTGGCGGCAGTTCCTCTTCCGGCTGTCCTTGGCTAGCTGCAGAAGCGATCGCGGCCGAGTCACCGATTCAGTCGTCGAAGATGTGAAGTGAATTAGCGAATTGATTAGGCAGGAACGAAACGACGGAAGTCACTGAACCTACGTGCGTTGCGGCTGGTTTCGTCTATCGATCAGATGGCTCCACGCAACGAGAGATAGCGTACAGGTAAACACTTTTGCGTATGGATTGAGGCATTGAGCGCCACAGTAAATGTTTGGCCTAAAACGTTTTTTTCCAGACTAATACATATAGTATATAGACCCTATTTGCCCCCCCCCCCTCCCCTGGATTTTGGGGGCCCTGTGCGAGCGCACAGCTCGCACAGGCCCTTCAACGGCCCTGCATGCCACCGACACATACGGGCGTGTGAGGTGAGAGTAAGCACATACTATTGAGTATCGATTAACCACTTGTTCCTGTTTGTAATTTGCAACTTGCAAGAAGACGTGGACTAGCAAATTGTTTTGGAGCCATTATATGATAACTATAGTAGCTTATCTATCATTGTCGTACCACGTCCCATGAGCTGCGACATGGACGTCAAATCACCAGTCGACATGTATGTCTGAATGGTGTATATTCCACCATCACACTAATTCTTTTCTTCAGTAATTCAAGTTTGGATCAATTCATGGATGAATCATCCGAAAGTGACATGGTGTATATCTATGGTTGAAGATGTCCGCAAAACAAAAAATACATGTATTTCCCACAAAAATTAGACAACACAAGCAGATTGTTTCCGCGAGGGTAGGCATGGAAGTGGGCAAGGTACATGATGGGTTTCTGAATAAGGGTGCAAATGGATAGGGCGTTGTACCTCTTGGCACACACAACACTTGCATCCATCCTAGACCATGCTAATTTATCTGTAAATTGACCAATTAGTTAAGATGTCCAGTCATCTCACACTAGTTTATCAGCCGTTTTCTGCTTGGCGAAAGCCTTGCTCGACCTTTTAATACAGGCAGTGGTGACACCGGCAGGTGTCGTTCCTTTCTTGGAGGCGCAGCCATTGCCTCTATTTGTTCCCCTCTTCGAGCATCACCCTCTTTGAGCACCAGGGGAAACGCCAGGTCCGGTTTTTTGGATCGGACGGTGATGGTGTCTCGGCGTCGTTTCTCTTTGTGAAGGCGCTTCTTGTTTGCTCGTGGTGTCCTTGGCGGTAGATTTGGAGGTGCTGGCCGCCATGTTGGTTTGATTTGGGGTGATTCCCAGGATGGCGAGTTTAGCTGTGTTTTTTTTCTTCGTTTGGGCTGAGCATCCCATGTCTCTTTGCTCCGGGCACCATGTTCACACCTTGTACGTTTGTCTGATACGTTGTACTACCTCATATACTCACTCTTAACTTCTTCTTTCAATGGAATGATACGCAATTTCTACGTATTTGCGAAAGCAAAACGGCGTGAGTGAATCACATCCAACAAGTTGTAACAGTTTAACATCGTCTTCTTGTTTGTATATTGATCGATCGACCAAGTTATTGCAAAACCTCGTGGAGCATGACTATTAGCTGATTTATCACGGGCGTGTCTCGTCACCAGAGCTGTGACATGGCCATTGAACTACCAATCCACATGTGCGCATGTGTGGAATATATTACACCAGCACGAACAATAATTCAAGGTTTAGATCAATTGACAAACGGAATCCAACAATGACATGGCATATACTATATGGTACTATATAATTAACATAGATAGTTTGACGCAGATATTTAGCAGCACAATAGAGGTGTTTCCGCATTGATAACAAACTGTTTCCACACTAAGATGGGGAGGGAGGCGACAAGGAATTGGTGTAGGCCAGAGTTCTGGGGTATAAGGCCTAGTTATCGCGGGTTTGGAACCATAATTTGCTTAGATGTCATTGTTGTTGTCCCATGTATTGCGATAGACATGGAAGATCGGCATCAGCGGCATATGTATGGTGTACATGTATTCAAATTGACGTTTTGGATCAATTGATGGATGATGAATCATCCGAAAATGGCATGGCCTGTGTGTGATGTATGGTCCCTTGTCATCTTCTTGCATATCATTTGGTTAATTAATTCAACTCATATATTTATTGGCATAGTAGTTGTTATTGGAAATAACATTTTCATTTATTATGGCATCATGTTCAACTATAAGAATGTGAAACATTCTATAATAGGTAAGATAGACTCTTTTACAAACAGATGGATCGAACAAGTTCTATGATCTTTCCGGAAAAGAAAAACAAGTTCAGTGTTCCAGAATGCATTTTACACTTCATATATTCATCAAAATCAGGAGCTCTTGTTCAACCCCTTGAGTGCCTGAACTGCTCCCTAGCGCTCAGGCGCCCCCTCTCATGGGCTGGCCAAAGAAAAAGGCAAGCGCTCGACCGGATTCCTGGTCCCTCGATCCCGTTTCACAGTTGACCAATCAACCATTTACTTTTCGAAAAATTGAAAGAAATCACAAGAAATTTTGATAACAATCATGAATTCCAAATTCGTCACGGATTTTGAGAAAAAGTTCAAAATTTTCAAAAAATATCACAAATTTAAAAAAAATCATTGGTTTGAAAAAAATATCCATTCAATTTGAAAAAACTTTGTCAAATTTTAAAAAGTTCACAAAATTTTGAAAAAATTGATGTATTTTGCAAAAAAATTCACCGAATTTGAAAAATATTCATCGGAAATTGAAAAAGTTCATCGAATTTGGAAAAAGTTTAGAAAATTCGTAAAAATATCATAAAATTTGAAAAAAGTTATTGCATTTGAAAAAAATTCATTGATTTGAAAACGAAGTTCATCGAACTTGAAAAAGTTCTTGCATTTTGGAAAAAAAACAACAAAACAAAGAAAAAACGTAAAGGAAAAGGAAAATGGTTAAAGAAAAGAAACCGTAAAAGAAAGGAAAACCGGAGAAAACTGGTAAAAAAAAGAAAATAAAGAAATAAACTTCCAGAGCAGGGAGAGGGGAGGTTCCTATGGTGCATTTGGGCCGGCCCATTTAGATAGGCTGAAAATGTGCTGCGCACGAAAAGCCTAAACTGGTGCTTATGGCGCCGTATAGAAAATGCCTCAAATTCAACAAAACGGTTAGCGCTGAAAAAAAATAAGTTCAACGAGCCGGCCTAATAGTTTGAAACTCATCTTCTGTTACCTCATAGCCCCGTGCCCAAACCCTATTTGGCGCCCTTTTTGCCGGTTATATTGCTTTTCTCCAATGCCGAACACCCATCTCAATACTGCGCTTGGCCCATTTAAGATTTTTTTCCTCGTTCGCCCGGTGCATGCATGTTCGGAGCTGCTGTTGCAGCCCGGTTTTGGGAAGCTAAGCTTCCCAAAGCATTTTTTTATTGGTCTTTGTTTATGTTTTACATTTTTCTGTTTCTTTTTCCTGTTTCTATTTCTTTTCATTTTTTCTTTCTTTTTATTTGTATTTTGACTTTATTTTTTCTTTCTCCATTTTCCTTTTTAGTTACCCATTTCCTTAAAAAGTAACAACTTTTTCAGAAAAAATGAATTCTTTCTTCAAATTCCAGGAAGTGTTTTCAATTTCCTAAAAAAAATTAATCCGTGATTTTTTTAAAATTGATGGACATTTTTCAAGATCTACAAACTTTTTTCGAATTACATGAAATTTTCTTCAAATTCATGATTTTTCCTAAAGTGTGAACATTTTTCATAACCTTGAACTTTTCCCAAATGCACGAACTTCTATTCAAATCCATGATTTTTTTTCAAATTCATGATTGTTTTTCAATCCTTGAACATTTATCAAATCCGTGAATGTTTTTAAAATCTGTGAGGTTTTTTTAATTCATAAACTTTTCTCAAATGCGCGGATATTTTTAAATGCTTCAACTTTTTCAAATCTGTGAACTCTTTCTAAATGCAATTACTTTTATTCAATTCCATGAACTTTTCTCAAATTCATGCACTTTTTTCCACAACTTATGTTTGTTTTTCCAAAATTCATGATTGTTTTCTCAAATTCCTGAACTACATCCAGATGGACGAACTCGAGGAGGATCGAAGCGTAGAAGACAAACTAGAAGAAGAAGCACTGCCATTGCTCGAGCGCCACTCCTGCAAGGATTAAAAAACCCTAGCCTAAAGTACTAGCTGGACCAGAGGCACCAGGATTCCCCTCCCCAGCACCGGCTGATGGAGTGGTAGGCAGAGGAGAGGCGACTCATTAGGCTGGCCAGTGAAGTCTGGATGAGAGAGTTTGTTGTAGCTACCTGGGCTTAGGGGAGAAAATGAGAGGAAGTCGTCTGTTGTCTATTGAATTACTAGTTGTTCTCCCGTTTGTAATTTGCAACTTGCAAGTAGCGTGGACTAGCAAATTCTTCTGAAGTGATTATACGATTACTACTACTGTCCGATTCAAAAGTGTCATGGCTTTAGTTCTAGGGAGTAGCTATTACTAGTAGCCTATCTATCATTGTCGTGCCATGTCCGGTGAGCTGTGACGTGGACTTCAAATCACCACTCGACATGTATGTGCGCATGTTGTATATTCCACCAGAACAATAATTGAAGTTGGAACAACTGATGGATGAATCAACCGAAAATGAAATTGTGTATATCTACAATCGAAGATGTCCGAGTATTTGTTGGTACTTCTATACCTACTAATAATTAATAAAGGAGGTGATATTCTTGATTTGGTTTGTCCATATCCATACTTGTACACGCCGTTTCTCCTTTTGTGTACGTCGCCCGTCACCACGTGTAAGCAAATTTAAAAAATTAATTGCCGTGTATGTGTTGAACCCTGAACCTTCAAGTCAATGTGCCGCATAGGGGAGTCGACAAATTCACGTTTGTGCAAGTGTCGTTTGTTCAAAAAAAGTGTCGTTTGTACATGTTGTGGCCTCCCTGGCTGATTTTGAGAACACCGTTCGTCATCTGTGTCGCTACAGGCGATGCATGGCAGTGGTCGTGCCCTTCCCCTCGGTATGAATGCTTCCACAGGCGAGGATGACGGGCCTAGTGGTGGTGCGTGGTTATGTCGTCTAATGCAGGTCAGCCAACGACTGCACTTGCGAGGTTGGTGTCGATGTCCTTCCTCTCTATCAAAGACTTCGTCGTGGCGAGCGCCTCTTGTGCATATGCAGCTGCAGGGATTGTGGCAAGTGAAGGAGACATCACATGACTTTGATTCATGGTGCTTCACTAAGTACCCTGTCTCGAGGTGAAAATACTAGATGCGACCCTAGTCTGTTATACCTGGCAATGGCAGTGTTCTGAGCGTCATTACGTTCGTAAAGGCATTGCTTGGGGTTTGCTCGGACCTGATCTTCTGGGTGAAAACCACGATCGGACATTCGATAGTTGGATCCGGCAGCGCTTGCACGTCGTTCCCTTTCTGGAGACGTCGCTTCTGGAGAACCTTTCTCGTTGTTCTTCTGTTTTCTTGATATGATGGTGTTGATTGTCACCGCTATCACTGTTTTTTATCGCTTCGGGTGTTTTTTTTTTTTTTCATCCGTGGGCATAGCTTCGGTCACGTATGAATTTGCTTCTTGCATGTATAACCTTTTGTGTGTGTGCACGTTAGTGTTGGATGTGTGTATCCTAGATAGGCAAAGGCCAGGTGTGTACTTGTTATGATTATATCTCTCGATGCTATGATATGAGTCAATAAAACCACACTTTATAGAAAAAAAAAAGTGTACTAACACCGTTCCAAACTTCCAATCGATCTTAGTTGGATCCTATTCAATTGGCATGGATATAGCATACCTCAAGTGATTACACTGTACTGATTTTTTTATCTCTCTCTAAATAGGCTTTCGCCCCGGCCCGTTTTATATATACAGCAACAACCGCACAAAGTACACGGCCGAACGATACAAAGTGGAGAGGTAGCTCTCTTACAAAGCCGATCCTAAGATAACCGGAACACACACACCGCTACTGAAAGATAACATAGGAGGAATTGAGTACAATGCCATGCCACACCCTAGTACACCTAAACTCCATGACAACGCCCTCAGGAGGGAAACCAACGCCAGGCGCCGCCGCTGTCGAGTCCAAAATGGACATAAGGTTTTCACCTGGAACCTGGACGAATGGGAGCACCACGACGACGTCTTCAAGAAGATAGCGGCACCCACGGGCGTCGCCGTCGTCGGCGCCAGAGCATAAAGCTTTCGCCCGGTAGCTCCCGCAAGCAACCACGAGGTATCCAAGAGGAACACGACGAGATCAGAAACCCAGATCCGGATCGGGGCACCTCCACTGCCAGAGACAGAGAGCACGCTAGAGCCACCCTCCGCTATGCCTCTTGCCACCCACACGACCAAGAGGCAACACCACCACCGCCACCATGGTGCCCACCGGAGAGCCAACCATGTGGACCACCTTCCAGGGCCGCCGCCTCGGCATCCAAGCCACGAGACACCACCAGCTGCCCGCTTCACAGTGCACAAACCGTGTCTGGAGAAGACCGGCATCAGCCCCCGAGCCAGGGTCAGCGCCACCACCGTAGAGGCACCGACGCCTGAATTCCCCTCCTATATCGGTGGACCAGGGGGGACATGACCCAAAGGCTACCGACGGCCATCGCTGAGCCCATAGCTCAGACGACGCCAAGCCCAAGACCATCAGCACTGATCCAACAGTCGGCTTAGCAATGTGACAACCACCACCGTCACGGACCTTCACTGACGCCATAACATGAGGAAGTCCGCAAGCTCCAACCTTGACCAAGCCGGAAGCGACGTAGAGCCGAGCACCGACGTAGAGCCGAGCACCGACTCCAAGGCGATCAAGCGCCAGGCCTCGTGCAAGGAGCAACGAACCCCGGGCAGGAGGACCTCGTCAAACTCCAACACCGACAGCTAGTCCGTGTTGCTAGCCCACTGCCAGCAAACACACCTGGGAGAGGTGGGTGCCACCCCATCAGATTGGACCTGGATCCAGATGGGAGACCACCCATGGCAGCCGGCAACTCCGACCACTGGGCAGCCGCACCACACCCATGCCAGCCCCCCGTCTCCCATCGGCTCCCCACGCAAGATCCCACCACCACCGGCCGAGGCCCAGGTCTCCATCAAGCACACACTGCTCCGCCTCCCCACGCCCGCGAGAAAGCAGCCGGTCACCATCGCTGCCAACAGCCACCGCCCGACGACCCAGGGCCTCCTGGCCGCGCCACTCCCAGCCCTCGCCGCAGGGGACCACCACACGCCAGATCCACCGCTGCCACAGCCCGCCCCGCACGAATTATATCCAACCACGCTGCCCGAAGCGTGCCCATCACGCCAGCGTCGTCCCGTATGCCAGCCCGCCATCGCATGGCGGCGCCCGACGCTCGTGCCGCACCCCTGCCTGAGAGACCGCCCTGCGCCGCTCCCGTGCCCGCGGAGGAACGAGAAAGCACCGCCGCCGCCGGCTCGGTTGGGCTTTGCCCAGCCGAGCCCCCTAGCGGCAACGGGGGGAAAAGGAGGGAGGAGGAGGGTAGCTGGAGATGGAGCTTGAGGTGCCCTTCCGACCGCCTCGCGGGTGGTGGCACGGGAGGGGATAAGGTGGAGCTGGGAAAAAAAATCAAAATAGAGTATTCCCTACTTTATGTCAGGTTTATTTCCCCTAAAAAAGCTAATTGAAGGTGCCAACGAGCTGTGATAGCAATGATTAATGAAATCTGAATTGTTGATGAGTTTGATTTTGGTGCTTTGAATTTTTTTGGGGGGGTGGGTGGGGGTGGATTTTCGTGCTTTGATTGATAGAGAATTTTGGAGAATGCTCACCTTGCTTTTACTTTCTGAGCGTTATGGACGAAGGCAGATGGAGAATTATACATTCCTTGGGGAGTGAGTATCCCCTGGTTATTTCATCTTGCCGTTCAAATATAGCAGTGTTGACGGGTTGGTCGAAACATTTTATAGCTTCGGTCTGAATATTAGGTGTATATCTTCCAAAATAATGCATTCATCAATGAAATTTATGTTGCGAAACGTAGTATGGAAAACGAAAAAAAATCTACGCACATGCAAGAACTATCCATGGAGATGCATAGCAACGAGAGGGGAGAGTGTGTCTATGTACCCTCATAGATCGTAAGCGGAAGCGTTTAGTAACGCGGTTGATGTAGTCGAACTTCTTCGTGATCCAACCAATCAAGTACCGAACGTACGGCACCTCCGCGTTCAGCACACGTTCAGCTCGGTGACGTCCTGGATCAAGACGGGCGAAGTAGTAGATGAGTTGCGGTAGCACGACGGCGTGGTGACGGTGATGGTGATGCTATCTCCGCAGGGCTTCGCCTAAGCACTCCGAAAATATATATGACCGAGAAACGAAACCGTGGAGAGGGGCGACGCACATGGCTAAGAGATTGTCGTGGTTATGTGTGGCGCCCCTCCCACTTATATATATAGGTGGTGGGGGAGAGGGAGGCAGGCAGGAGGCGCCCCAAGTGGGGCCGAATCCCACTTGGGCTCCTGCCCTTGGTCGCGCCCCCCTTACCATATATGCCGGAGGGGGAAAGGAAAGGGGGAGAGGGAAGGAAGGGGAAGACGGAACCCCCTCCTTTCCTTTCTCCCATATGCCGGCTACCATAGGGGAGTGCGCCAGCCCCTTGTGGGCTGGTGTGCTCCCCTCTATTGGCCCAATAGGCCCATCATCCTCCCGGGGGTTCCCGGAATCCCTTCTGGTGATTGATGACTACCCAGTACTGCCCGAAACTTTTCCGGTGTCCAAATAGTATCATCATATATATCAATCTTTACCTCCGGACCATTCCATAGCTCCTCGTCATGTCCCTGTTCTCATCTGGGACTCGAAACAACATTCTTTTATCAATACCATGTAACTCGTATAACAATATATCGTCAACGAACGTTAAGCATGCGGACCCTACAGGTTCGAGAACTATGTAGACATGACCGAGACACCTCTCCAGTTAATAACCAATAGCGGAAACTGGATGCCCATATTGGCTCCTACATATTCTTCGAAGACCTTTATCGGTCGAACCTTATGACAACATACTTAATTCCCTTTGTCTGTCGGTATGTTACTTGCCCGAGATTCGATCATCGGTATCTTCATACCTAGTTAAATCTCATTACCGGCAAGTCCCTTTACTCGTTCCGTACTACATCATCTTGTGACTAACTCCTTAGTCCTTTTGTTTGCAAGCTTCTTGTGATGTGTATTACCAAGATGGCCCAGAGATACCTCTCCGATACACAAAGTGACAAATACCAATCTCAATCCATGTCAACTCAACAGACAACTTCGAAGATACCTGTAGAGCATCTTTATGATCACCCAGTTACGTTGTGACGTTTGATAGCACACAAGGTATTCCCATGGTATCCGGAGTTGCATGATCTCATAGTCGAAGGAATGTGTATTTGACATTAGCAAAGCAGTAGCAATGAACTGAATGATCATATGGTAAGCTAACGGATGGGTCTTGTCCATCACATCATTCTCCTAATGATGTGATCCTGTTATCAAGTGACAACACATGTCCATGGTTAGGAAACCTTAACCATCTTTGACCAACGAGCTAGTCTAGTAGAGGCTTACTAGGGACACGGTATTTGTTTATGTATCCACACATGTATTTAAGTTTCCGATCAATACAAATCATGATTAAGGAAATATAATAATAACCATTTTATTATTGCCTCTAGGGCATATTTCCATCAGTCCCCCACTTTCACAAGAGTCAATAATCTAGTTCACATCACCATGTGATTAACACCCATAGTTCACATCGCCATGTGACTAACATCCAAAGAGTTTACTAGAGTCAATAATCTACCTCACATCGCCATGTGATAAACACCCAAAGAGTACTAAGGTGCGATCATGTTTTGCTTCTGAGAGAGGTTTAGTCAACGGGTCTGCCACATTCAGATCCGTATGTATTTTGCAAATTTCTATGTCTACAATGCTCTGCATGGAGCTACTCTACCTAATTGCTCTTACTTTCAACACATATCCTGATTGAGACTCAGAGTCATCCGAATTGGTGTTAAAGCTTGCATCGATGTAACCCTTTACGACGAACTCTTTATCACATCCATAATCGAGAAACATTTCCTTAGTCCTCTTGGGTAACCAAGGATAATTTTGACCGCTGTCAAGTGATCCACTCCTGGATCACTATTGTACCCCCTTGTCAAACTCATGGCAACGCACACAACAGGTCTGGTACACAGCATGACATACTTTATAGAACCTATTGCTGAGGCATAGGGAACGACTTTCATTCTCTCTCTATCTTCTGTCGTGGTCGGGCTTTGAGTCTTACTCAACTTCACACCTTGCAACATAGGCAAGAACCCTTTCTTTAACTGATCTATTTTGAACTTCTTCAAAACTTTGCCAAGGTATGTGCTTTGTGAAAGTCCTATCAAGCGTCTCGGTCTATTCAAATATCCTTTTACGCTATCCAGAAATTATATATCAATTCCAATCAGCAATATGTCATCCACATATAATATCAGAAATGCTACAGAGCTCCCACTCACTTTCTTGTAAATACAGACTTCACCGTAAGTTTGTATAAAACCATATGCTTTGATCACCTCATCAAAGCGTATATTCCAACTCTGAGATGCTTGCACCAGTCCATAGAGGGATTGCTGGAGCTTGCACACTTTGTTAGCACCTTTAAGATCGACAAAACCTTCTGGTTGCATCATATACAACTCTTCTTTAAGAAATCCATTAAAGAATGTAGTTTTGACGTCCATTTGCCAGATTTCATAATTATAAAATGCGGCAATCGCTAACATGATTCAGACTAAATTAAGCATCCACTAGTAGAAAAAGGGTCAAATGTGAAGCACATTAGTGCCGGTTTGATTTTGAGCCGGCACTAATGTGTCCGTTAGTGCCGGTTCCAACGGCTAGGCGGGCGGAGATCATTAGTACCGGTTCGTGAGAAACCTTT
Organism: Triticum aestivum; assembly: GCF_018294505.1. NCBI lineage: Eukaryota > Viridiplantae > Streptophyta > Magnoliopsida > Poales > Poaceae > Triticum > Triticum aestivum. Next base: position 614,948,668 of record NC_057802.1, on the reverse strand, counting down.
AGTACCGGTTCGTGTCCCGAACCGGTACTAATGAGGCTGCGTCAGGCTGTGGTCAGGCTGGGGCCCCACGGGCACCTTTAGTACCGGTTCGTGCCATGAACCGGTACTATAGTTTCTTAGTAAGCTGTTTTTTAGTCCCACCTCGTGAAGAGAGAGGCACTAGGAGCCGTTTATAAGCTCTGAGTGCAGAGACGATGAAGGAGAGGAGCAATGCTCATCTGCATGTTGCTTAGCTTTAAGCCTTGAGGAATAGTTTAGACTGCACGGAGCTATGTGCAGTGCAGTTTGCACTATTCCGAAAGGCTTGAAGCTAATTAACGAGCATTGTGCCTCTTTTTTATCTTTAATAACTTATTACAACTCCGGACTTCTTGTGTTACGGCAAAAACTGGACGCACTTCGTGTACAAACTGGACAATCTCTTTCGAAGTATCAGGGTTTCTGACGAGAACTCATCTGTTACATGGGCACTTCATTTTTTAAAACTTATTACAACTCCAGACTTTTTTGCGTTCCGTACACACCATTCAAAGCGACGTCATCAATTTTCAAAACTTTCTGACATCATTTGCTATTTTTAGTCATTTACCGATTTGTTTAGAGAGCTAAATGACCGTGAAATTGAAAATCACTACAAAATGAACTCTGAAAATGTCGAAACTTGGCATGGTATCATCATTTCACCCACATAGCATGTGCAAAAGAGTAGAGAGGGTTACGGCAAAAACTGGACGCACTTCGTGTACAAACTGGACAATCTCTTTCGGAGTATCAGGGTTTCGGACGAGAACTCATCTGTTACACTGGCACTTCATTTTTTTAAACTTATTACAACTCCAGACTTTTTTTGCGTTCCGTACGCACCATTCAAAGCGACGTCATCAATTTTCAACACTTTCTGACATCATTTGCTATTTTTCAGTCATTTACCGATTTGTTTAGAGAGCTAAATGACCGTGAAATTGAAAATCACTACAAAATGAACTCTGAAAATGTCGAAACTTGGCATGGTATCATCATTTCACCCACATAGCATGTGCAAAAGAGTAGAGAGGGTTACGGCAAAAACTGGACGCACTTCGTGTACAAACTGGACAATCTCTTTCGAAGTATCAGGGTTTCTGACGAGAACTCATCTGTTACATGGGCACTTCATTTTTTTAAACTTATTACAACTCCAGACTTTTTTGCGTTCCGTACGCACCATTCAAAGCGACGTCATCAATTTTCAAAACTTTCTGACATCATTTGCTATTTTTTAGTCATTTACCGATTTGTTTAGAGAGCTAAATGACCGTGAAATTGAAAATCACTACAAAATGAACTCTGAAAATGTCGAAACTTGGCATGGTATCATCATTTCACCCACATAGCATGTGCAAAAGAGTAGAGAGGGTTACGGCAAAAACTGGACGCACTTCGTGTACAAACTGGACAATCTCTTTCGGAGTATCAGGGTTTCGGACGAGAACTCATCTGTTACACTGGCACTTCATTTTTTTAAACTTATTACAACTCCAGACTTTTTTTGCGTTCCGTACGCACCATTCAAAGCGACGTCATCAATTTTCAAAACTTTCTGACATCATTTGCTATTTTTCAGTCATTTACCGATTTGTTTAGAGAGCTAAATGACCGTGAAATTGAAAATCACTACAAAATGAACTCTGAAAATGTCGAAACTTGGCATGGTATCATCATTTCACCCACATAGCATGTGCAAAAGAGTAGAGAGGGTTACGGCAAAAACTGGACGCACTTCGTGTACAAACTGGACAATCTCTTTCGGAGTATCAGGGTTTCGGACGAGAACTCATCTGTTACACTGGCACTTCATTTTTTTAAACTTATTACAACTCCAGACTTTTTTGCGTTCCGTACGCACCATTCAAAGCGACGTCATCAATTTTCAACACTTTCTGACATCATTTGCTATTTTTCAGTCATTTACCGATTTGTTTAGAGAGCTAAATGACCGTGAAATTGAAAATCACTACAAAATGAACTCTGAAAATGTCGAAACTTGGCATGGTATCATCATTTCACCCACATAGCATGTGCAAAAGAGTAGAGAGGGTTACGGCAAAAACTGGACGCACTTCGTGTACAAACTGGACAATCTCTTTCGGAGTATCAGGGTTTCGGACGAGAACTCATCTGTTACATGGGCACTTCATTTTTTTAAACTTATTACAACTCCAGACTTTTTTTGCGTTCCGTACGCACCATTCAAAGCGACGTCATCAATTTTCAAAACTTTCTGACATCATTTGCTATTTTTCAGTCATTTACCGATTTGTTTAGAGAGCTAAATGACCGTGAAATTGAAAATCACTACAAAATGAACTCTGAAAATGTCGAAACTTGGCATGGTATCATCATTTCACCCACATAGCATGTGCAAAAGAGTAGAGAGGGTTACGGCAAAAACTGGACGCACTTCGTGTACAAACTGGACAATCTCTTTCGAAGTATCAGGGTTTCTGACGAGAACTCATCTGTTACATGGGCACTTCATTTTTTTAAACTTATTACAACTCCAGACTTTTTTGCGTTCCGTACGCACCATTCAAAGCGACGTCATCAATTTTCAAAACTTTCTGACATCATTTGCTATTTTTAGTCATTTACCGATTTGTTTAGAGAGCTAAATGACCGTGAAATTGAAAATCACTACAAAATGAACTCTGAAAATGTCGAAACTTGGCATGGTATCATCATTTCACCCACATAGCATGTGCAAAAGAGTAGAGAGGGTTACGGCAAAAACTGGACGCACTTCGTGTACAAACTGGACAATCTCTTTCGGAGTATCAGGGTTTCGGACGAGAACTCATCTGTTACACTGGCACTTCATTTTTTTAAACTTATTACAACTCCAGACTTTTTTGCGTTCCGTACGCACCATTCAAAGCGACGTCATCAATTTTCAAAACTTTCTGACATCATTTGCTATTTTTCAGTCATTTACCGATTTGTTTAGAGAGCTAAATGACCGTGAAATTGAAAATCACTACAAAATGAACTCTGAAAATGTCGAAACTTGGCATGGTATCATCATTTCACCCACATAGCATGTGCAAAAGAGTAGAGAGGGTTACGGCAAAAACTGGACGCACTTCGTGTACAAACTGGACAATCTCTTTCGAAGTATCAGGGTTTCTGACGAGAACTCATCTGTTACATGGGCACTTCATTTTTTTAAACTTATTACAACTCCAGACTTTTTTTGCGTTCCGTACGCACCATTCAAAGCGACGTCATCAATTTTCAAAACTTTCTGACATCATTTGCTATTTTTTAGTCATTTACCGATTTGTTTAGAGAGCTAAATGACCGTGAAATTGAAAATCACTACAAAATGAACTCTGAAAATGTCGAAACTTGGCATGGTATCATCATTTCACCCACATAGCATGTGCAAAAGAGTAGAGAGGGTTACGGCAAAAACTGGACGCACTTCGTGTACAAACTGGACAATCTCTTTCGGAGTATCAGGGTTTCGGACGAGAACTCATCTGTTACACTGGCACTTCATTTTTTTAAACTTATTACAACTCCAGACTTTTTTGCGTTCCGTACGCACCATTCAAAGCGACGTCATCAATTTTCAAAACTTTCTGACATCATTTGCTATTTTTCAGTCATTTACCGATTTGTTTAGAGAGCTAAATGACCGTGAAATTGAAAATCACTACAAAATGAACTCTGAAAATGTCGAAACTTGGCATGGTATCATCATTTCACCCACATAGCATGTGCAAAAGAGTAGAGAGGGTTACGGCAAAAACTGGACGCACTTCGTGTACAAACTGCACATTCTCTTTCGAAGTATCAGGGTTTCTGACGAGAACTCATCTGTTACATGGGCACTTCATTTTTTTAAACTTATTACAACTCCAGACTTTTTTGCGTTCCGTACGCACCATTCAAAGCGACGTCATCAATTTTCAAAACTTTCTGACATCATTTGCTATTTTTTAGTCATTTACCGATTTGTTTAGAGAGCTAAATGACCGTGAAATTGAAAATCACTACAAAATGAACTCTGAAAATGTCGAAACTTGGCATGGTATCATCATTTCACCCACATAGCATGTGCAAAAGAGTAGAGAGGGTTACGGCAAAAACTGGACGCACTTCGTGTACAAACTGGACAATCTCTTTCGGAGTATCAGGGTTTCGGACGAGAACTCATCTGTTACACTGGCACTTCATTTTTTTAAACTTATTACAACTCCAGACTTTTTTGCGTTCCGTACGCACCATTCAAAGCGACGTCATCAATTTTCAAAACTTTCTGACATCATTTGCTATTTTTCAGTCATTTACCGATTTGTTTAGAGAGCTAAATGACCGTGAAATTGAAAATCACTACAAAATGAACTCTGAAAATGTCGAAACTTGGCATGGTATCATCATTTCACCCACATAGCATGTGCAAAAGAGTAGAGAGGGTTACGGCAAAAACTGGACGCACTTCGTGTACAAACTGGACAATCTCTTTCGGAGTATCAGGGTTTCGGACGAGAACTCATCTGTTACACTGGCACTTCATTTTTTTAAACTTATTACAACTCCAGACTTTTTTGCGTTCCGTACGCACCATTCAAAGCGACGTCATCAATTTTCAAACTTTCTGACATCATTTGCTATTTTTCAGTCATTTACCGATTTGTTTAGAGAGCTAAATGACCGTGAAATTGAAAATCACTACAAAATGAACTCTGAAAATGTCGAAACTTGGCATGGTATCATCATTTCACCCACATAGCATGTGCAAAAGAGTAGAGAGGGTTACGGCAAAAACTGGACGCACTTCGTGTACAAACTGGACAATCTCTTTCGAAGTATCAGGGTTTCTGACGAGAACTCATCTGTTACATGGGCACTTCATTTTTTTAAACTTATTACAACTCCAGACTTTTTTGCGTTCCGTACGCACCATTCAAAGCGACGTCATCAATTTTCAAAACTTTCTGACATCATTTGCTATTTTTTAGTCATTTACCGATTTGTTTAGAGAGCTAAATGACCGTGAAATTGAAAATCACTACAAAATGAACTCTGAAAATGTCGAAACTTGGCATGGTATCATCATTTCACCCACATAGCATGTGCAAAAGAGTAGAGAGGGTTACGGCAAAAACTGGACGCACTTCGTGTACAAACTGGACAATCTCTTTCGGAGTATCAGGGTTTCGGACGAGAACTCATCTGTTACATGGCACTTCATTTTTTTAAACTTATTACAACTCCAGACTTTTTTTGCGTTCCGTACACACCATTCAAAGCGACGTCATCAATTTTCAACACTTTCTGACATCATTTGCTATTTTTCAGTCATTTACCGATTTGTTTAGAGAGCTAAATGACCGTGAAATTGAAAATCACTACAAAATAAACTCTGAAAATGTCGAAACTTGGCATGGTATCATCATTTCACCCACATAGCATGTGCAAAAGACAAAACAGAAAATAAATAAAACAGAAAAGACAAAACCTATATAAAAAATTACTCAAAAATAAATAGCAGAAAATAAATAATGCAGAAAAAAACTATATAATTTTTTTATATTCACAAAGAAACTAAATACAGCAAAAATAACTACTCAGAAATAAATAGAAGAAAATTATGTAAAAAATTGTTGGGGCGCTGCCCAGTGGGCCTGCCAGACCTAGGGTTTGCAAATACAGGCCCAGAAGGGCCAGCAGGCTCACAGGGCAGCGCGCCGAAGTTAGGCCCAGAAGCCTGCTATAGAGAGGAGTTTGAGACAGCAGCCGCGCCGGGACTTTTAAACTGGTGTGGGCGCCCCTCGGCTAGCGAGGTGGGACTAAACTTGCCCGCACCGCTCCTGCGCCAGCGCACCCTTTTAGTACCGGGTCGTGGCTCCAACCGGTACTAAAGGGGGGGGCCTTTAGTACCGGTTGGAGCCACGAACCGGTACTAAAGGGGCAGTTTCCCGCCCCTTGGCCTGGCGAAAATTGGCCTTTAGTACCGGTTGGTGGCTCCAACCGGTACTAAAGGCCCCTCCTATATATATGGCACTTACGAAAAATTCAGTTTCATCGACCACCACTTCTTCTCCAACTACTTCGCGCGACATCGCCGCGCCGCCGCCGCGCCGTCGCCCATCGCGCGCCGCCCTCGCAGCCCGCCGCCCTCGCCGCCCCGCCGCCGTCGTCGCCGTCACCGCCGTCGCCCCGCCGCCCATCGTCGCCGTCACCGCTGTCGCCCCCGCCGCCCGTCACCGCCGCCCCGTACTACGTCGCCGTCTCGATCGCGCTGTCGCCCCCGGCCCGCCGCTCGTCGTCGCGCCGTCCCCGTCTCGTGCCGGCGCCCGTACGCCGCCGCCCCCCGCTCGTACACACACACAGAGACACACACACACACATATTGTTTTTACTTATTTTCTGTTTTCTGTTGTTTAGTTTAATGTTAGATAAATTACGTAGATAAGAATGTTAGAATGGAAAAGATGTTAAATATTAATGTCAATTTTAGATGAATTAGCTAGATATTAATTAGGTATATATATGAGATTTGAACTAGTTGAATTAATATAACTAGTTTATTTTTAGTATGAAAATTAATAGACCAAGTTTATTTTTAGTAAAAAAATTAGGTATATGAGATTATTTGAACTAGTTGAATTAATATAACTAGTTTATTTTTAGTAAATGCTTAGTTGAACTAGTTGAATTATTAGAACTAATTTATTTTTAGTAAGAAAATTTAGGTATATGAGATTTGATGATCTAATTAAAATATAGCTACTTTATATATTTTAGTAAGAAAATTAATAGAACTAATTTATTTTTAGTAAATTCTTAGTTGAATTAGTTGAATTAATAGAACTAGTTTATTTTTAGTAAGAAAATTTAGATATCTGAGATTTGATGATCTAATTAAAATATTACTATATATAGCTACTTTATATATTTTTTTAGTAAGAAAATTAATAGAACTAGTTTATTTTTAGTATATTCTTAGTTGAATTATTAGAACTAGTTTATTTTTAGTAAGAAAATTTAGATATCTGAGATTTGATGATCTAATTAAAATATTACTATATAGAACTAGCTACTTTATTTTAGTAAGAAAATTAATAGAACAAGTTTATTTTTATTAAATGCTTAGTTGAATTAGTTGAATTAATAGAACTAGTTGAACTAATAGAAGTAGTTGAATTAGTTGAATTAATAGAACTAGTAAGTGTTTAATGTTTCACCTATATGAACATAGGAAATGTCGTCTGACGACGAAAAATATTTCATTAAGTGCGAATTCTGTGAAGACCAGCGCGGCCTGTGCGACAGAAATTTCCTTGTTGATGATAGGCGCTTCAGCATCAAGCTGGATGAGACCTTCGAAGTGGATACAGTAAGTCACAACGACAAGTCTTTTTTCGTAATTAAGCATGACTTATATATGCTTCATTTGCTTCAACTTATAATTTTAAATTTTCACTATTCTACTAGCGCATCCCCTGCCATGCAAGAATTTTTGTCTTGGATAAGATAGGTTTCAGTGCTATGGAAACTATGGAGGTAAAGAGAGTTTACCTGAAGACCGAGCATGGTTATACTTTCAACGTCAAATTATACAATGCAGACACGTACACCTATTTTGAATGCAAAACTTGGCAAGCACTATGCAAGGCTTATGCATTTGAGCCTGATATGGTTATCACCTTTGATATTCGTCCGGAAGATGATATTGAAGGTAATAGAGACATCTGGGTCGATGTGCAGACGCCTCCAGTTCTACCATTATGTGAGTTTCTCAACCATATTTATGTCTTTGATATTGTTTATTCAAAAATAGTTGACAACTAATTTCTATTGACAGCTTATTTCCATTCAAGCAAACATGTCCGGCGCTTGGTAGACAGGACCTACTACTGTCCCGGAGCTGAACTAAACTGCGAGGAGATAAGTCATTATGTTTCATGGCTTGAGGATCTTGATGCTGTTAAGAGAAATCATTTTCCTGAATTTGAAAATCTTAGTACTCAAAACGTGCGACCAATAGTGATCGTATTGAACTACGGTCACATGTATTTAGGAAAGATGGTAAGATTTTTACTATTAGTCCTCAGTGCATCTTTTGCATACATTATTTTTCAAGCTAAACTTTCATTGCTAAGTATATTAATTACTATACGATGTTCTTCAACAGGGACTCCCGATGACAGTTGTGCCTCAGTGGATCGAGACTAAAGGTCGCATGTCAATTGTTAGCTTACGGCCAAGATATCCTACAGTGCACATGAGTGCATTCAGGATTTCTGAAAGCGATGAATGCTTAATAGTGAAAGATTGGAGCAAAATTGTTAACGATCGCAGAGAAGTACTAGGGGGCAGCAATCAGAAGCGCAGCCCACGATTAGGAGACAGGTTCATCTGCATGCTCCAATATGATGAATCAGGAGAGCTATACATGTTCTATGCTATTTTACCTGAGAGAGAGCAGCAGGAGTGATTTAGCTAGTTATCATGCTCTTAGTACTTGTTGTCCTCTCATGCGTGTCCGTGTTCTTCGTCCTGAACTTAATCTCAAAGAGTGATTTGCTTTTGTGGTGTTATGAACGCTTATAATATCATGACCATGTTGAACTCGATGATATCTTTGCTAGCTAGTATATACTGTTGTTGGTGATGATATGATGCAAGAGTTTTTATATTAATATGATGATGATGATGATGAGTTATTATATCATTTATGAAAGAAACCGCATATTAGTTTCAACTGGATGGATCCTAGCTAAGTGATCAAGTATATGCCATATCCATATTACTTAGATCACTAAGTGATCAAGTAATATGGATATGGCATATACTTGATCACTTAGCTAGGATTCACATGCATCCAGTCGAAACTAATCTGCGGTACTTTCACCTAATGATTTAACAACTCATTATAATGTAAAACAATCACTAAATTAAATTGAAAACACAAAACTAAAGGAAAAATAAAAATTAAAACCAAAACACACCCAAACATTTAGTACCGGTTGGTGTTACCAACCGGTACTAATGTCCTACACGCACCCGAGCCTGGCTCGTGCCACGTGGTGGCACGTTAGCGCCGGTTCGTGCTGAACTCGTACAAAAGGGGGGGCTTTAGTCTCCACTCTTTAGTGCCAGTTGTAGAACCGGCACTAAAGGCCCTTACGAACCGGCGCTAAAGCCCGGTTCTGCACTAGTGATCGCTACGGGTGAGAAAGTCTCATCGTAGTCAACCCCTTGAACTTGTCGAAAATCCTTTGCGACAAGTCGAGCTTTGTAGATAGTGACATTACCATCAGCATATGTCTTCTTCTTGAAGATCCATTTATTTTCAATGGCTTGCTGATCATCGGGCAAGTCAAACAAAGTCAATACGTTGTTCTCATACATGGATCTTATCTCAGATTTCATGGCCTCAAGCCATTTATCGGAATCTGGGCTGATCATAGCTTCTTCATAGTTCGTAGGTTCGCCATGGTCTAATAACATGACTTCTAGGACAGGATTACCGTACCACTCTGGTGCAAAAGGTGTTCTGTTCGACGTACGAGGTCCAATACTAACTTGATCCGAAGTTTCATGATCATCATCATTAGCTTCCTCTCCAGTTGGTGTAGGCATCACGAGAACGGTTTCTCTGATGTGCTACTTTCCAATTCGAGAGAAGTTACAATTACCTCATAAAGTTCTACTTTCCTCCCACTCACTTCTTTGGAGAGAAACTCCTTCTCTAGAAAGGATCCATTCTTGGCAACAAAGATCTTGCCTTCAGATCTATGGTAGAAGGTGTACCCAATTGTTTCCTTAGGGTATCTTATGAAGACGCACTTCTCCGATTTGGATTCAAGATTATCAGGCTGAAGCCTTTTGACATAAGTGTCGCATCCCCAAACTTTAAGAAACGACAGCTTAGGTTTCTTGCCAAACCATAGTTCATACGGTGTCATCTCGACGGATTTAGACGGTGCCCTATTTAACGTGATTGCGGCTGTCTCAAATGCATAACCCCAAAATGATAGTGGCAAATCGGTAAGAGACATCATAGAACCCACCATATCTACTAAAGTACGGTTACGACGTTCGGACGCACCATAACGCTGTGGTGTTCCAGGTGGCGTGAGATGTGAAACAATTCCACATTGTTTTAAATGAAGACCAAACTCATGACTCAAATATTCGGCTCCATGATCAGATTGTAGAAACTTTATATTCTTGTTACGATAATTCTCCACTTCACTCTGAATTTTTTTGAACTTTTCAAATGTTTCAGACTTGTGTTTCATTAAGTAGATATACCCATATCTACTCAAATCATTTGTGAAGGTTAGAAAATAACGATACCCGCCGCGTGCTTCAACACTCATCGGACTGCATACATCGGTATGTATTATTTCCAATAAGTCATTAGCTCGCTCCATTGTTCCGGAGAACGAAGTTTTAGTCATCTTGCCCATGAGGCATGGTTCGCAAATATCAAATGATTCATAATCAAGTGACTCCAAAAGTCCATCTGCATGGAGTTTCTTCATGCGCTTTACACCAATATGACCTAAACAGCAGTGCCACAAGTATGTTGCACTATCTTTATCAACTTTCCATCTTTTGGCATCAATATTATGAATATGTGTAATACTACGAAGGAGATTCAATAAATCATTTGTTGTAGGGTGGAACCCTAGATGGAGATCTTTCACGAATTGGAGGGGAAATCCCCAAGAACACGAAGAACACAAGAGAGGAGAAACACTCAAATTGACTAGATCCAATCACACATATGCTAGATCCAAGAACACACAAGAGGTCACAATGATCCAAGGACAACAAAGGAAAGATACAAGGTAACTAGTTCATCCCAATCCTATGAGGAGAGAGGTCTTGATGATCCTATGATGGGGAACCTTCCCTAGATGGGGGCTTGATTCCACTAGGGATCTTCTCCATAGGAGGTCTTGATCTCCATGGGAGAGGTCTCTCTCTCTCAAGAGGAGGTACAAGGAGCAAAGCTCACTAAATCATGTCATATACTTTGCTATCCTTCTAATGAGCTAGGTCGGGGTACTTATAGTTTGGAGACGAAATACGAGGGGGAGAGGGATACAAGGGCCAAAACCCAAAGAGGCACGCAGGCCTTCGGAGTGGTCCGGGCACCCGGTGCAAGAGGGGTCCGGGAACCCGGACTGGAGCGGGGCAGCTGCACAGGGGGTGGCCGGGCACCCGGGCTAGGAGGGGCCGGGCACTCGGACTGGGCTGGGAGCCGGCTGGACGGGACCGGGAACCCGGGAGTTGACAGCCCGGGCACCCGGGGGTGGCTGGAGGCGTCCACGCGAGGGGGCCGGGCGCCTGGGGCCGAAGGTGCGGGCACCCGGTGTCGGTGTCAAAACCGGCGGATCTCGGGTAGGGGGTCCCGAACTGTGCGTCTAGGATCGATGGTAACAGGAGACGGGGGACACGATGTTTACCCAGGTTCGTGCCCTCTCTATGGAGGTAATACCCTACTTCCTGCTTGATTGATCTTGATGAATACGAGTATTACAAGAGTTGATCTACCACGAGATCGTAATGGCTAAACCCTAGAAGTCTAGCCTGTATGACTATGGTAATGAATATATCCTATCCGGACTACGCCCTCCGGTTTATATAGACACCGGAGGGATCTAGGGTTACACAGAATCGGTTACATAGGAAAGAATCTTCATAGATGATCGCCTTGCTTGCCTTCCACGCCAAGGAGAGTCTAATCCGGACAATTGGTACAGTCTTCGGCCTTCATGTCTTCATAGCCCATCAGTCCGGCCCATGGATAACAGGCTGGACGCCCGAGGACCCCTTAGTCCAGGACTCCCTTAGTAGCCCCTGAACCTGGCTTCAATGACGAGGAGTCCGGCGCGAATATTGTCTTCGGCATTGCAAGGCGGGTTCCCTTCTACCCGAACTCCAAGATAGTCTTCGGACGCGATGATAGTATCCGGACCTGTCACACACACACCATACACAACCACAGAGAGAATATAATTTCGCACGAGTACAATCCGCTGACAAATTTCGGTTGCATGACATCACGTCCGATCGGTCATAATTCCGGACCGTTTTGTGCCCGACGCTCCACATCCCGAGACGCGGTTGCCATCGGCACGTCCTGTCGAAGTAGAGATCGTGCCCCCTTACAGTGGGATTCTCATCAATGCGGGTATGGGTAACCCAACCGTGCCGTTTATACAGCCCTTGGGAATAGGCGAATCTTAAGGCGAGTGAGGAGGCGTTCAATATTCGCTGGCTTTATAAGGGGACAAGAATTCCCCCTTCCCCTCTCACGCCTTCTCTCTGTCTCCGCCCTTCCAATCTCGAGCTCCAGCGCCCAAGTTCTCATCTCCTTTCCACTCAAGCAAGCACTCAACCATGTCCGGATCCGGAGGCCAGGGCAAGTGGATGGTCTCCTCCGTCAAGGAGGAGGACATTACCGAGCTTCGAGCGGCCGGATATTTGGCGAAGGAAATCGCCCACCATCTGCCGGCCGAGGGACAAGTCGTCCCCACGCCGAAGCCCACCGAGAGGGTAGTATTCATCCCCCATTTCTTCCGCGGGCTAGGGTTCCCACTCCACCCTTTCGTCTGCGGGATGATGTATTATTACGGGATAGATTTCCATGATCTGTCCCCAAATTCCTTCCTCAACATCTCGGCATTTATCTTCGTATGTGAGGCCTTCCTCCGCATCCAACCCCACTTCGGGCTGTGGCTCAAAGTCTTCAACGTGAAGCCGAAGGTGGTGGATAGCCAGCACGCGGAGTGCGGAGGAGCCATGGCGAGTAAGCTATCCAACGTCTCCTGGCCGAAAGGCACTTTTGTGGACACAGTAAAGGAGTGGCAGAAACAATGGTTCTACATCATAGAACCCCGCGGCACCACCTGGGCCGCAGCTGCCGAATTCCGCTCCGGCGCTCCCATGCGGCTCACCTCCTGGGTTGAGAAGAGTCCGGACTGGTGTTCGCCTGACGAGCTGATAGCACTGCAGACGCGCGTTCAAAGCATGGTAACCAAAAACGTCAAGCTTGTTGATGTAATCCAGGTGATGCTAGTTCACCGGATTCTCCCGTGCCAGCGCAGAAGTCGCCCTCTGTGGGAGTTTAATCCGAAGAAGCACCAAACCCTGGAGAGGCTCTTCGAAACTACTCACGAAGGTGCCTGGAAGTTGCTCTTTAAGGGCAACGAGAAACCGCCGGCCACGGATTCAGACCGTGGTCACGATTGTAAACACCCCGCCAGCAAGGTATGTTACTTCCGGCATATCCCCTACTTGTTTGTTTCGAGGATGACGTCTGAGCTTTTAGCAATTGCTTTTTCAGGACTGGATGGGAAGGGCGAAGCGGATCCAGTGTCCGGCTCCACTGCCTGAAGAACCGGTCATCCCGCGTCTGGCGAAGATGCTGGTGCCGGCACCATATAAGGCGCCGGAGAAGAAAGCCAAGAAGAAGGCCAAGGGGGCCAAAAATGGCCCCCGCCGCAAGGGTACTTCGGACGTGACGTCCGGAGACGAAGAGACCCATTCCTCCGTTCCTGAGGAGGACGACGAGGAAGAGGAGGAGGAGGAGGAGAACAACCCTCCCCCCGAGGAGGGAAAGAAGAAGAGGGCAGCTTCCGCGCATCTAGAGGCGGAAACGCCCAAGAAGGGGAAGGGCGTCCCAGCGGTCAACACCGCGTGGGACGTTGATAGCAGTCCGGAACGACGCCCTCGCACTAAGCCCAGGCCGCATCGTAAGTGTCATGACTCGTACATGCGCATATCCGGCCCTTTCTCTTCATCATCTTGATATGGTTAACTGTACTATTGCAGTCCGGCCCGCGACCACATCCAGCGATCCTCATCCGGAGGTTCGTTGGATCCGGCGGAAATGGCCAGCATATCGCCGCCGCCCGCTTATTCCCCCGGGGCCAGGGACGACACCGAAGTGTTGTCCCGGAGGACCGCTCCGAGCCGGGAAGGAGCCCATGACGCTGTCCGGGAGGCGCCACAAGGCGAGACCTCCACTGCCGGATGCATGGGGGAGCAGATCCCCATGGAGACTGGCGAAGAGGGCCGTATTCAGTTCGGCCCTCAGCCGAATACGATTCCGGAGTCGAGCGAGCAGCCCCCTTCGAAGGAGGGGGTGCGCCCATTCCACCGGTGGCCCCTGTCCAACCAGGGGCGCCGGATAACCAGATGGAGGCGCTACGAGGCGCCTCCGTTGTGAACAAGCACCGTGTCCTTATGGGTGCGGTGATCGAGAAGGTTCAGTCCACCAAGAGTGGACTGAACGAAGCCTGCAGCAACCTGTTGACAGGTTTCGAGGTAAATAACATAGAAAGAGAAAAACCCCGTGTAGATAGTAGCCCTTGAGACACTGTCCGATGTTCAGCGTGAAAAACCGGACAGAGGATCAATCCTTTGTTATAGGAGACTAACTTAATATGTATGAATAAGCAGGCGTCGCTGTTGGCCGCAACCTCGCATGCTGTGGAAGTCTTTGAACTGAAGCAGAGGCTGGAGCGGACCGAGAACGAGCACGGCGAGGTGAAGATTCGGCTCCAGGAGAAGCAAGGTGAGTGACGACTTGCTGTGTGTTCGGAAAGAATATGCGCTGTATATTGACCATAGTGTCGTAATATGTGCAGGAGCCGCGACCGAGGTCGAGGCCCTAAAAAAGGCCCTGGGTGAAGCCGAGGGGAAGGCTGTCCAGCAGCAAGCCGCCCGTAAAAAGCTCAAGGCCTGGGTCAAGGAGGTCCAGAAGGAGCTCCAGGATGCGGTGAAGAAGTGTGAAGCCTTGGAGCGCGAGGCGTCGGTTCGAGAGACCGAACATACCAAAGCTCGCCAGAGCGCGGAGGCCGCACAAAATGAAGCCCGGGGCGCTCTCCAGGAGATCCAGGAGGCCAAGAAGATCGCAGCGGGCAAGGCATTTAACATGCAAAGCAAGTATGCAGAGAGGAAGTACCTTTTACTAACCCGGATTCGGAGTTGCCCAGGGCGTTTGCGGATCTTCCACGCAACGTGTCCGATGCTGCGGAGTTCTTCCGAGCCAGAGAAGGGAGCTCCACGGAGAAGCTGTTCTGGTCGCAGTATGCTGTGCCAGAGCATCCGGTGCCCTTTACCGACCAGCTGAAACAGTTGGTGGAGCTGCATAGGGTGGCCGAACTAGCCATGAAGGATTTGATGATCCGGCTGTGGCCAGCCGAAGCTATGCCCGGCAGCTACTTCGGACTCGTGAGGAGGCTGGTGGAAGCCTGTCCGCGGCTGGACACCGTCATGCGATCAGTCTGCATCGAAGGTGCCCGCATGGCCTTTGCCCGTTGCAAGATGTGGCGGGCGAAGATGGACGCCGTTGAAGTGGCCAGAGGGCCGCCTGAGGGCAAGGAGCACCGCACACCCGAGCGATATTTTCCGGATGTCCTAGAAGGGTCTCGACTTGTAGGAGCGCAGTGCGGGCAGGACATCATTTTCGAATGAATACATTCGTGTTGTCTTTGCTTTGTATGATTGAAACAAAGTCGGTTTGTAATATAATGTTTGTTATGTTTTGATTGTTTCCTCCTGTGCGGCCGTGGTGTATGGAATTTTGAGGGTTGGCCAGTCGTCGGCTTCTGCCCTCACGTAGGTAGTACGGAGGTGTTCGGGATGGAATCTAAACAATCTTGATCCAATTATATGGTCCTTGAAGGAGTTGTTTAGCGCAACGAACCAGGCAATCAGACTATGCGGCTTGAACGCCCTCACTTAGCCATAGGAGTGTTACAATAAAACATGGGCGCAGCCCCTGGTATATGAACCAGGGTGCTGTCAGCGTCTGATCGGGAAGTACCGATCCTTCGCATAATGCGGAAAAAATCTCCAACGTTTTATGACCCTCGAACAGCTGACCGGCTCTCGCCACATCATGACAGTCAGTTTTCGGCTTTCTCTACTGAGGTGCTCATCCGGTTTAGACCAGGGCACAATCGCAGTAGTTCTCCCTTTACTACCCTAGCCGATGTAGCGGAACGTAGGGTAGCAAGCACAGGAGCCGGGCAACCCAACTATTGACCAAAGACATGATTCGGAGCCAATGCATATAATGCTAAATTCGGGGTGCCGAATTTTTCTATAAGAAGTGTTCGAACTTTGTTGCCGTGTTATGGGGCGATGAGGAGCCCCTGGCGAATATGAAACGTACCAGAAATGTACGGATGCTAGAAAATAAGTAATTAAAGGAAAACAGAAGGAGAACAAAGATAGTATCTGGGGCCTTTGAACTTGGACCATGAACTGTTTCCATTATAGTTGGATTAATGCGTCAAAGCACATTGATACAAAATAGTGTAATAGGCGACCGGCTATTTGACATGGCACAACCAAAGGAGAGCTGCAGTTGGGTACTGAAAGAAAGAGGTAGAGTGATCGCTGGATTGTCCTCTAGGGCTTCCCCGGTATACCTGTGCTCTGTGCCCATCTGGTGTACTTATCCTTTGACAGGACCAGTAATCAGGCCGTCGAAGGGGGCCTGTATAGAAGAAACCTGAAAAAAGGGAGAAGGAAATAATGAAGTTTATATGTGAGCCTGGTATCGGTCTAGCCGAACTGTGGATCACGAGCTAGCTGTGCCTCCGTCGGTGCCCATGGAATTTTGAGTGCGTAATTATGTACGCGTGGTACGAATGCCACTACCTCATTGGGACTGCGACGGAGGCCAAAATGCTAATCAAGCTCTTGACGAGCCGAGCTGTCCTGTTGCAGTGTGGTCCGGACTCTCTTAGCGATGTCCAGGGGCTCGGCAGCCGGATTTCGGTTCTGCTGTTGAGAAGGCCGCTCTGTACCTCTGCTGCTAGGGCGGCTGTGTGCTACTCCGTTCGGAGGGAGCGTTCAGTGTTGCCATAGACTGTTATGACACCGCGTGGACCGGGCATCTTGAGCTTGAGATAAGCATAGTGTGGCACTGCGTTGAATCTAGCAAATGCGGTTCGTCCGAGCAGTGCGTGGTAGCCGCTGCGGAAAGGGACGATATCGAAGATTAACTCTTCACTTCGAAAGTTATCCGGAGAACCAAAAACCATCTCCAGCGTGATTGAGCCCGTACAACGGGCCTCTACGCCTGGTATGACTCCTTTAAAGGTAGTCTTTGTGGGTTTGACTCGTGAGGGACTAATGCCCATCTTCCGCACTGTATCCTGATAGAGCAGGTTGAGGCTGCTACCATCGTCCATTAGGACTCGTGTTAGGTGAAATCCGTCGATGATTGGGTCGAGGACCAGTGCGGCCGAACCGCCATGGCGGATACTAGTTCGGTGATCTCGACGATCGAAGGTGATCGGGAATGACGACCATGGATTGAATTTTGGGGCGACTGGCTCTTCCGCATAGACGTCCCTGAGTGCTCGCTTGCGCTCCCTTTTGGGGATGTGTGTAGCGTATATCATGTTCATCATTTTGACTTGAGGGGGAAATTTCTTCTGCCCCCCAATGTTCGGCTGCCGGGGCTCTTCATCCTCGTCCTCACTTGGTGATCCCTTTTCTTTGTTCTCGGCATTTAACTTGCTAGCCTGTTTGAAAACCCAACAATCTCTGTTGGTATGATTGGCTTGTTTATTTGGGGTGCCATGTATCCGGCACGGACGATCGAGTATGTGGTCCAAGCTGGATGGTCCCTCATTGTTCCTTTTGTAGGGCTTCTTCCGCTGGCCGGACTTGGAGCCGCTGAATCCGGCGTGAACTGTCGTGTCATCGGTGTTATCGCCATTACTTTGGCGTTTGTGTTTATTGCGCCGGAGCTTGCCGATGCTGTTTTTGGCCTCAGAGGGGCCTGCCTCGTTGGCTGTGTTTGTACTACGAGCTAGCCAACTATCCTCACCCGCGCAAAAGCGGGTCATGAGTGCCGTCAGGGCTGCCATAGACTTCGGCTTTTCTTGGTCGAGGTGGCGGGCAAGCCATTCGTCACGGATGCTGTGTTTGAAGGCCGCTAGGGCTTCGGCATCCGGACAGTCAACAATCTAGGTTCTTTTTGGTTAGGAACCTAGTCCAGAATTTTCTGGCTGATTCTCCAGGTTGTTGCACTATATGACTGAAGTCATTGGCATCTGGTGGCCGGACATAAGTGCCTTGGAAGTTGTCGAGGAAAGCTTCTTCCATGTCCTCCCAGCTGCTGATAGAATTTTCAGGCAGGCTATTCAGCCACTATCTAGATGGCCCTTTTAATTTTTGTGGAAGGTATTTGATGGCTTGGAGGTCGTCTCCTCGGGCCATATGGATGTGGAGAATAAAATCTTCGATCCACACTGCGGGATCGGTTGTGCCGTCGTATGATTCAATATTGACGGGCTTGAACCCCTCGGGGAATTCGTGATCCAGTACTTCATCTATGAAGCAGAGAGGGTGTGCGGCGCCTCTATATCGGGCCGCGTCATGACGCACCTCCGATGAAGTCCGTCTGCGGTTATCGGCCAGGGCGTGACTGGGTTTGTCACGTCCGAATAGGTAGCCGTCATCCCGAGTTGGGAAGCGTCCTCGCGATCCGTAGATTGATCTGGTGTGTCCTGCTCTACTATCCAGGTCCTGCCGAAGGTCGTATGTGTGGTCCCGATATGTTCTTTCCCTGTTTTTACGAGGCGGTGGGGCGGGCTGTTGTTCAGCCTGAGTTGCCATTTTTTCTCGACCGCGGGGTGGTCGGTCCGCCGCACTATCCCGACCGCGTGGTGGTCGTTCCGCATTACGCGAGGGAGGTATGGGATCTGGTGCCTCCTCATCGAACTAAGGTAGCAGTCTGCGCTTTGGGTAACTCTTGGCTGGGCGCTTGGGGCCGTATTCTTTGGCTGCCAGGACATCGGTCCATCTGTCAATGAGTAGGTCTTGATCGGCTTGGAGCTGCTGCTGCTGCTTTTTTTCCAGGCTTCTAGCAGTAGCTATTAGCTGGCGCTTGAAGCGCTCCTGCTCGAGGGGTGCCTCAGGCACGATGAAATCCTCGCTGCCGAGGCTCTCCTCATCCTCGGAGACTAGACGATAACTACCGTCATCCGGGTCATTGGGCATGGCCTGTTTATCAGGGTTAACTTGCCCGTTGTCTTGTTCCTCCTGTTCGGATGGAGCTCCAACAGGGTCTTCATTATTTTCGGCGTCGCCCGGAGTACTATTTTCTCCGGTGCCAGTGCTGCCATCTTTTGAGCGACAAGGCTTAGAACGGCGTCTAGGGTGCCGGCGCTTGGACTGTGTCTCAGAAGGTTTATTCGCAACTGGATCTTCTTTTTCATCGTCGCTAGTTTTTTTAGGTGTGTCGACCATGTACACATCGTTTGGAGAGGTGGCCGTCCAACGTCCAGTGAATGGCGGGTCTTGGCCTTGATCCTTGTCGGCATCGTCGTCTATACCGTTGATGTCTTCGGAGCCATAATAAAGCACGTCGGTTAGGTCATCGACAGTGGCTATAAAGTGGGTGGCGGGTGGGAAGCAAAATTCCCCATCATCAGCCTCTAGCTCGAACCGAACATAGTTCGGCTGTGAGTCCTTCTCCAAGGACAAATTCTTTAAAGAGTTTAGCACATCACCCAAAGGTGACTGCTGGAATATGTGTGCGGCGCTGAATTCGAAAATCGAAAACCGATCCAGCTTGGTGTCCGCAGGCGTACATGGTCCGGAACTTATAGCCGGAGACGAGTCCGGAGTTCCGTTGACGCAAATGTTGCAGGGTGTCGAGTCCGTGTGCGGCTCCAATGCCACGGACTCTATGGCCTCGGATGGCTCGACCTGATCCGGTTCTAAGGTCTTCGCAGCAACAGGAACCATCTCATGGATGTGATCCGATGACCGATTTAAGTCATGTTCATCGGGACGAGGGGGAGCGATCGTTGCGGTCTCGAATTCATCGAAGATCAAGTCTCCGTGGACGTCCGCGACATAGTTCAAGCTTCCGAATCTGACCTGATGGCCAGGGGCGCAGCTATCGATCTGCTCCAGATGGCCAAGCGAGTTGGCCCCACTAGTGCAAAACCGGGATGTATCACCGGTTCGTAAGGCCTTTAGTGCCGGTTCGGCAACTGGCACTAAAGAGTGGGGACTAAAGGTCCCCCCCTTTAGTACAGTTTAGGCACGAACCGGCACTAAAGTGCACACACGTGGCACCAGCCAGCACCGGGGGCAGGGAGCCCTTTAGTACCGGTTGGTAACACCAACCGGTACTAAAATATTTGAGGGGGTTTTGGTTTTATTTTTTATTTTTCCTTTAATTTTATTTTTTCCATTTAATGTATTTTTGTTTGCTGGTATTTTACGATACTACATACTGTACACGTTATGCATATATATATATAAATAGAATTTCTCGTAGAACCGTATATATATATATATATATATATATATATATATATATATATCATCGAATGTCTCACAACCACCATTTATAATTCACACATATACATGCATGTATATATTTATACAATTAGGTATATATACAATTTCTCCTACATGTTGCCTTGGTGCCTTTGGAGCACGATGACAAGTGGTTCATGGGGGCGGTAGCGGGTAATAGTATTCTCCTTTAGGATCTATGACCCGGTCGAGCAAAAATCCCGCTATTTACTCTTGAAGTGCTCGTATGCGCTCCGTTGGTAGGAGCTTCTCCCGCACGTCATGGAACTGTTAAGAAGGAGATCAATATCGATAATCATGTAAAAATTGTGAATAGTGTTCTGTGAAACATACCCATTGCTGTCTATCAGATCTGCTCCTTTCGGACGCCATCATGCGAATGCTCTCGCAAACGTAGAATGCACACACATCAGTCCCCGGCGCCTGCTTTAGGGCCTTTACGAGAATTGAATTTAATCAAGTAATAATTAGTCAAGCATGATAATTAATTAATGGTATTGAAACAAGAATTAAAGAGATGGTAGCTAGCTAGTACTACTTAATTACTTACCTTGGGTCGATACCAAAACAGCTTTTGTCGCCATTTGTCTGGAGTCACCTTGATGAACTTTGCCCAAGCCCTGCCCACCGGCAAAGAAAATGAATAAGAGTTATTAAATAGTTGATATCAGGAAAATGACGAACTAAATTGGCCGAGATATAGTTAATGATGATTGAAATTACCTGTTGACTATCCCCTTCAAGATGGTGTAGTCACTTTCTTTTTTAAGTAGTGAGTCCAGTACTTCAACTTTTCCTTTTTCAACTTTAATGTCTAACAAGATCCAGTGGAAACTGCATGCGCACACGTTTGCATGTCTTAATTAAGCGGGCATGTGCATAACACTAATCAACTACCCTAAACCCTATACACTTAATTATTAACATCTAGCTAGCTAGTAAGCAAAAACAGAATTTGCAGTACAAGACAGTGTGACTCACAGGAAGTAGTATATCTTCATTGGTATTGAGGCGCTTCAAGAACTCTATCATGCTTTCCTCTAAACTTGCTCGACAACTTGGAATATTCCATGTGTACTCATTAACGGTATTTGGGTCAATGAACCCAATGCCATAGCGTCCAGATTTTTTCATTTCATATATCTTCATCCTGCAACGGTACTAAAGACCCCCCCCTTTTAGTACCGGTTGGTGCCACCACCCGGTACTAAAGGGGGTGCGCTGCCAGGCGAGGGGCGCATAAGTTTAGTCCCACCTCGCTAGTTGAGGAGCGCCAAGACCAGTTTATAAGCCCCGGTGCGGGCACTGCATTGAGCTCCTCTCAAAAGCAGGCCTTCCGGGCCTACCTCTCCTACTCTGCTTCATGCACTTCCGCTTCATGCACAACCAAGGAGGAAGGCTATACAAACATAGAGTCACAGGCCAGGTGCTATGGTTGCTGCTCTGCTCCCCAAAAGGATTAATGCCATCTGCGCTTAGACCAAACCATACGTTCCTTGCGTCATCTGCAAACTCCTTCCCGTACTTTCTCTCAATTTTTCTCCACTGCGACCCGTCAGCGGGTACTCTCAACTTTTCGTCTTTCTTACGGTCTTCTCTGTGCCATCACATCGCCTTGGCATGCTCTTTGTTTTGGAACAAACATTTCAACCATGGTATTATAGGAGCATACCACATCACCTTGGCAGGAATCTTCTTCCTGGAGCGCTCGCCCTCGACATCACCAGGGTCATCACGGCTGATCTTATAGCGCAATGCACCGCATACCGGGCAAGCGTTCAAATCCTCGTACTCACCGCGGTAGAGGATGCAGTCATTAGGGCATGCATGTATCTTCTGCACCTCTAACCCTAGAGGGCAGACAGCCTTCTTTGCTTCATACGTACTCTCGGGCAATTCGTTGTCCTTTGGAAGCATATTCTTTATCATTACCAGCAACTTTCCAAATCCCTTGTCAGATACACCATTCTCTGCCTTCCATTGCAGCAATTCCAGTGTGGTGCCCAACTTTTTCTTGTCAGCTTCGCAATTCGGGTACAACAATTTCTTGTGATCCTCTAACATGCGCTGCAACTTCTTCTTCTCCAAATCACTTGCGCAGTTTCTCTTTGCATCGGCAATGGCCCGACCTAGATCATCAACGGGCTCATCTGATGCCTCTTCTTCAGCTTCTTCCCGCATTGCCGGCTCAGCTTCTTCCACCATTGTTGTATCATCGTATTCAGGGAACCCATGGCCAGGATAGCTGTCGTTGTCCTCTTCTTCTTCATTGTATTCCATCATAACCCCTCTTTCTCCGTGCTTGGTCCAAACATTATAGTGGGGCATGAAACTGGACTTAAATAGGTGGACGTGAATGGTTCTTGACGTAGAGTAATTGTGATCATTCTTACAGACAGCACATGGACAAGGCATAAAACCATCCGCCCGCTTGTTTGCCTCAGCCGCAAGCAGAAAAGTTTGCACGCCTTTAATGAACTCGGGGGAGCATCGGTCATCATACATCCATTGTCGGCTCATCTTCATTACACAACACCGAAAAGACCAAATTAATACAAGTTCATACATAAAGTTCATACAACACTTAAATGCAACAAACAAATAACTCTCTAGCTAAAGCATTTAAATGCAACAACAAATGCGATCAAGATCGCAACTAAGGTAACAATTGATCCAACAGCATAATGATACCAAGCCTCACTATCAATGGCATATTTTCTAATCTTTCTAATCTTCAAGCGCATTTTCTCCATCTTGATCTTGTGATCATCGACGACATCGGCAACATGCAATTCCAATTCCATCTTCTCCCCTTCAATTCTTTTCAATTTTTCTTTCAATTACTCGATTTCTCTTTCAACTAAATTTAACCTCTCGACAATAGGGTCGGTTGGAATTTCCGGTTCACATACCTCCTAGATAAAAATATCTATGTCAACTTGATGGGCATAATTTGTCATAAACACGAAATGCAACAACTAGTTTTAAAAGAGAATATACCACATCCGAATCATAACAAGGACGAGGGCCAACGGGGACGGATATCAAAACCATGGCACTATGTATAACAAACAACGTACGGGTAAGATAATTATACGAGTAACTATATATCCAAATCACACAAACATCAATTTGGTAATGTAAAACATTCATGAACAAGAGGCTCACCACAAGGTGGTGCCAGTGACGGGACGGTGCGGGAGATCGACGGTGGTTACGACAGAGATTTAGAAGGCACTAAGTATACCACACCTACATATGCAAACTAAGTGTTATTTTTGACCTCAAATTGCATATAAATCAAATACTAGCACATATAATTCCCCCCAAATTACTAAACTCACAAATTAATCACTATATACAAAGCATTGCAAGAGCTAATCTAGCAATGAGAGATGAAAGGACAAAGTTGCTAACCTTTGTGATCATTTGAATGGATGGGGGCCTTCAAATCTTGACAAATTTTGGGCAAAATGTGTGATGAGCTCGAGAGGAAGAGAGGAAGAACAGAGAGGAGAGGGGAAAGGGGAAGAACAGAGCGAGCTCGAGTGGACGAAGGGTTTATGTAGGACGACCTTTAGAACCGGTTTGTGCCACGAACCGGTACTAAAGGTGATGGAGGGACCCCGGACTGACAACATCCTACCACCACTCACTTTAGTACCGGTTCGTGGCACGAACCGGTGCTAAAGGTTCGCCACGAACCGGTACTAATGAGAGCGGCCGGCTAGCCGTTGGAACCGGCACTAATGCACACATTAGTGCCGGCTCAAAATCAAACCGGCACTAATGTGCTTGACATTTGACCCTTTTTCTACTAGTGCCCGCAGTACGAAGCCGCCGAACACAAAGATCTCTCCGGGGAGGAAGGTTTCTCCTTGGACGGCGTCACTATCGACGATTGAAGGGGCCATCGAACCTTTCATCGATGACACAGTGGAACTCTCAATGAAAGCACCAATGTCGGTGTCAAAACCGGCGGATCTCGGGTAGGGGGTCCCGAACTGTGCATCTAGGATCGATGGTAACAGGAGACGGGGGACATGATGTTTACCCAGGTTCGGGCCCTCTCTATGGAGGTAATACCCTACTTCCTGCTTGATTGATCTTGATGAATATGAGTATTACAAGAGTTGATCTACCACGAGATCGTAATGGCTAAACCCTAGAAGTCTAGCCTGTATGACTATGGTAATGAATATATCCTATCCGGACTACACCCTCCGGTTTATATAGACACCGGAGGGATCTAGGGTTACACAAAGTCGGTTACATAGGAAAGAATCTTTATAGATGATCGCCATGCTTGCCTTCCACGCCAAGGAGAGTCCAATCCGGACAATTGGTACAGTCTTCGGCCTTCATGTCTTCATAGCCCATCAGTCCGGCCCATGGATAACAGGCCGGACGCCCGGGGACCCCCTAGTCCAGGACTCCCTCACCCGGGCCGGCGGCCTGTGGCCATGGAGGGGGGCCGGGCACCCGGGGCCTCATAGCCTGGCACCCGGGGGTGGCCTGGGCCAAGTGAGGCCGGGCACCCGGGGTCGGCTGGGAGCTGCGCCAGGGAGGGGCCGGGCCTCCGGGGCCAGAGTGCCCGGGCACCCGGAGTGTCCAGGGCCTCCGTGTCCTTCTTCTTCACGTCTCCTTCCTCCTCCTTCTCTTCAGGTGCTAGTGCCTCCATCCTTGCTTCCTCACGTGCTTCTTCTCGGTACCTAGTGATGCACAACATTCCCGCTTGAGGTAGGACCTGATTCATAGGTGATCCCGAATGGAACTCAAAGAGGAAAGAATTTACCTCGTCCTCAATGGCGCGTGCGCGAGCTCTTGTCCACGGTCCTCTCCGTCCTTGCGGTGGTGGTGTGACGTCCATGGTGATGGTCGAGGGATGCTCCGCATCATCTCCCCCCCTTGGGAGAGATCCGTCCACGGATCGTGATCTTCATCACCATGGGAAAGAGAGGGTGTCTCCGTGTAGTAGTGGACGACCACCAAGCACTTATCATGTTGAAGCTCGAAATGATCACTCTCCACTGTCGGGCCGTCTTGTGATTCCTTCAAAACTAGCAAAGATAACCAGCACATGGAAAAACAAATGTGGTTAGCGTTAGTGCAAAACCAAGCATCCAAGAGGTGATTCACCAAAGAAGTGTCGTCATCAAGCATAGCATGTGGTTCGACAAGGGAGTGTGGCATGGCATGTAAGCACATAAATTGAGCACATGGAAAAGCATCATGGAAACAAGCATGCAAAGGTGAGGTAAAGGTGCTAATATGTGGGACAAGTAAACAGCTTCTACCTCAATGTCATAGCAAGCATGCATAAGACTCTCGATGAACGGTCGATGGTATGCATATGAACCATTCACAACACCAAATAAGAGAAGATGTCTAAACACATGGGGTAAGTTCAAGATAATCCAAGCATAATGTGCATATGGTGTGGTGAAGAAAGTGAGGCGCTCAACACAAATGATATAGCAATTTCGCAACATGTGCGAGGCAATCAAGTCATGTGGGCAAATAGTAGGCATTGGCATATGTGAAGTAATGACATTGTTGGAACCAAACATATGATAGGAGCAAGTAATCCGAGAATGGGATGCAACATGAGAAAGCATAGAAATCAAGTCGTGCAAACTAGTGGAGCGAAGATGCAACACACTAGAGGAAATCATGGCAATCATGTCATGTGAGCAAATAATAGATATAGGTAATCCACATGACATGTCTCGAGCACGAGCACAAAGCAAGATCATAGTATCATCATAGGAATGGGTCATAGATGGAACATGGCAATAACAAGCAATATCTCCACCAAGCTTGCAAATACACATACAAGTACTAAAATCAATCATCATTGTAATGCAAAGCATGGGTCACAAATGCATGGCAAAGGCATAGGAATGAACATATCATGCAAAGTGAACATGGCAAGATGGGCATATAATATGTAATGGACGATAACCCATAACCATGTGAGAGCCATGTAGAAGAAATGCGCGGAGTCGTTGCGCGGAGGAAACGGATGGAATGAGAATCCACGGTATCCCAAGTGATAATTGCTCTCGAGAGCTCGTTTTGTCAACTCATGGGATTGTGAAGTTGACAAGTATTCATGAGTAACTACACAAAATAGAAACAAGCCAAGGAAAGTGTGTGCGTGGTAGATGTACACATCATCCATCATGATGTGTATGTGCATGTGTGAGTTAGCACAAGATAAACATCGCTCAAAGAAATTTGATGCATGGTATAAGAACATGTCATCCATCATGAAAAAATAGTTATTGTGTATGACATGATCAGGACACAAATTGTGAATGCAAGTATATGGCACCACTACTAGGGAAAACCCTAGCAGTAGCGCGGGTATTTTGCCTATCAGTAGCGCGGGACGTCGCGCTACTGATAAGGCGCTACAGCTAACGTGTAGCAGTAGCGCCTGTCGTCCCACGCTACTGCTATACATGGATAGCTGTAGCGCGCTTTGGTGAAGAGCGCTGCTGCTAATATCTGCAGCGCTTTTTAGGAGGAAGCGCTACTGGTAAGGTAGCGCTACTGCTAACTTTGTTCCACTCGCTACTGCTAGTTTTATTATTATTTTTCTGCATATTTGTTTTGTATTTGAATAGGCTTTATACAATAATCTTTAGCATATCATACACATACAAATGTAATCATAGCATATACATACAACTAGTCTCATCAAATCATGTCATCATCATAATCATCATCCAACACAAAGTGGTCTCTCGTCATCATCTCAAAAATAGCGATACAAGCCTCGATTACTTGCAACTACATCGTCATCCATATCTAAACAATGATATACGCGAGAAGAGCTATCACTTTGAGTGAGAGCGGAACTATGCAGTACATGAGTTCGTATCCCTCTCTCGCATTAGCGTGAACCTAAACTAACTACTTCCTGTCGCTCAGAAACCGGAAACCGGTACACCTGGGCCAGACACTCCGGCCACTCGTCATATATATACTCCTGGCGTAGCACTTCTTCCCCATCAATGATCTATGCACCTGCATCGTCACATGAGTCAATGATATGCAACATATATAGTTGAGCAACAGAAAGAGACAGACTTGGCAAAAATAGAAGCAACATATCATAAGCATAAATAACAAAGTTGATCATACCCAAAATGCCCTAACTAGAGTGATCGTCGCTAGTCGAGGAGGACGGTTTAATTACATCACAAATAAAGTTTCGTCGTGCATAACTCAAAGTTTCGTCATACAGAAAGTATGGACTAAACGGACACATTGTCATCTATCGAAAATCACTCCAACATGTCGTGCCATCCATCCAAGTCAGGAAGATAGTCCCCGAGCCTAGTGAAAGGCTTCAGGTTGAGACGCTGAGAGGCTACCCGTGTTCGGACGTCTTCCCGTGACATTTGTCCTTCTTCGTAGAACATCCCTGTTTTTCTGACGACCTCCTTCATGATGATTTGGGCAAGTTCGCGCTGGATGTGATAGAACTCAGCTCGAAGTCGATGATCCTCGATATCTACTACGTTCTTTGCCCATTGCAGAATAGGGGCATCGCCAGATGTAGGTGACATGCGAAGGTTCTGGTGATCCCGTCTGTACTCCAGCATGTGGTGTAGGACATAGAATCCATCATTAAGAGAATCACTCGGTTGCTGGATGCAGCAGAAGTCGGTCTTATGGCCGAAGGCGAGCCTGCCGCCCCTTCTCTTCTTGTCCTTGACCTCTCCACCCCGTGCGTAGTAGTAAAACATAGCACTGTCGAGAACATCCTTGATGTGGGTGTAATCCTTTTTGTTAATGTTCTTCGACGAGTCCAAGTAAAGAGCGTGGGAGTATCGGGGGTAGAGGATGACGAGGACGGCGCGCCCGCCGCTGCGCAAAATAAGTACACCTCAAATTAATTAACCTCCACTGTGCAAATGAATGATTGAAATCGAAGGAAGGATATCCGCGCAGATGACTTACAGGGGATGATAAGGCACGAGAATCGCCTCCTTGTCCTTATTGGCGAGCATGAAATTGACTATGAATTCCCTCGCGTATTCACGGTGCTTTGCGCAGACTCCCAAGAAGCCCTCATGCATGAAGTACGGGTCAGCGACACAGATATGAGGTATCTGCTCAACCCCGATGATGTAGTTCATGTGCAAGGCATAAAGGCGGACAAACGTAAAATCCAGCTTCTTCACGTGAAACATGTCGAATATGTAATCGAATCGAAGGAAGAACTTAACCGCGGGGAAGAAGTCGACGTACGACAATTGCCACGGAACGTTAACCACGTAGAGTGGGTATCCTGGATCTTTCGAGGCGATGAGGCCTTTCTCTATCCGCAGCACGTCGTCATGAAGTCTCCTTAGATCGCCGAATCTGGCCCCTAGCGCTGCTGCAGGTAGGATTGGTTGACCGGGGATATGCCATTTATCTGCACCGGGGATATCTATACGGTCTTGAACCCGAGGCTGCTGAGGCGGCTGGATCATAGAATCAGCATTCTTGCCTTTCCTCGGTCTCTTCCTAGGCTTGTTTGCCGGAAGATCGTCTATAATACGTTGAGCCTCCGGAGACGGCAATTCAGGCACCGACTCATGACGCTCAAACCCTAAGTAGGTGCCAGTATAGACATACTGTTGAGTGCCATCATCATCCTCATCCTCATCCATGGCGACGTCATCGGCGACCTATGGAGCCTCTTCCTTACCCCGTCCGCTATCACCCAACCCGACACCCGACGTTAATTGGGTAGGTGGGGTGTTGATGTTCATACCTTGCTGAGGCTGCATGCTCGTGGGTGTGCTCCCGGCCGCCTCCAAACGAAGCAGACTCTTTGGCCACAACAGGACCCACCCATTGCAACAATCACCAAGCCGCCACGGGGCCTCGTCGTCATCCCCCACTAGTACCAGAGGAGGCAAATTCTGGTGGCCTGGTTTGACACTGGCCACGGAAACCTTGAACACGTTCGAGGGATCGGCCGGCTGTGGAACAATGGTTCCTTCGGCTTCATTATCGTAGCCTTCCCAACGTCCACCTTCTGGTCACCGATGGTGTACAATATGGTGAACGGGGTTTCGTCGGCCTGCAAAGAAAAGTCTGCGACGTGAGACATCCGAAAGGCAACGAAAACGGGAGATTATACATTTATTGAAGGGGGCCGGTGTGACAGATACCGTGAGGGCGTCGAGCTCAGCCAAAGATGAAGCACCGCCGAGCACGTCCGGTGCCGGAGCAGGTGCGGGAGCCGGTGCGGGAGCAGGTGCAGCTGCAGGTGCTGGTGCAACGCTAGTCGAGATGCTCCCCAAGAAGTCAGCAAGGGGAAAGTCCGCTGCATTTTTTCTGGATTTTTCCTGGTCCAATTGAAAACGGCCGGAACCAAGGAAGTAGACATATCTACAACCTCCTGTTTTGCGGCAGCTACCGCTGTTGCGACTGTCTGAGATGATTTCTTCTCAACCGCAATCTCAACCTTCTTGTCGATGTTTTCTTCAGTTAACCTCCGTCTTTCCTTTCTCTCCTCCGTGGTCTCACGGTAGTACTTCTTCCACGTGGCGCCGTCTCCGACACCGTTCACGCGTCCATACGACGGTCGAGTCTCCACCGGGAGTCGTTTCAATATGTTCAACGCCCGGTTGAATGGAGTGTCCCACTTGGGCCTCGCCAACGCCTGAGACGCCGAGTCGCTTTCGGCCGCAATCCTGTGCTGCTCTCTCTGCAAAAAGCACAAGGATCGTTTACAAATATGACTAACGTGTAGTCGAATTGATCAGAAACTAAAATTACCAGCAGTCTCATGAACTTCGTCGTGACCGCGTTCGTCTCGAAAACCTTCTTCACTGGGTCCCAACGGTGCCGGGCCCTGAGGACGTCATGCTCCTGCGGGACGGTGAACTCCGCCAAGGGGTCTGGGATGCCCAGACTCGCGGCTTCCGCGTCCTCCTTGGCCCATATGGACCTCTTCCCGCCGTAACCACGGCTTCCGAGGTGGTGGCACCCAATGTTCCTCTGTTGAAGCCCCTTCATGTACTTCAAATTTTTTTGGGCATCTTCGGCCTCGCAAGCCGCCTTGAATATTTCAAAGTGCTCTGCCGTGATTGTCGGATCATCCTTTACAATCTCGGAGTAGGGTTCCTTTTTGTCGATGATCCTTGCTTTCACCCTTGTTTTCCAGGCGGCCAACGCGTCGCTAAACTTGGACATGGTGTGTTTGTTTATCTTCTTCATTGCCGGGTTCTTATCTGGATCTTTAAAATCCTTTTCATTCCGGCCCGGGAACAAGAATATCTGGTGCAGCTTCTTTAGGAGGCAGGGCCTCATATTATCTATCTTCTGTAGTTTCTCATCGTTGATGGTGGCGCTTGTCTGTACGATGCAGACTATTTGATTGCCGTAGCACGCGCGCGCTTCCTCGGGCGCGGTTGGCTCAAAATTGCCGTCGTCCACCTTCGTGACCACCAGTCTAGTAGTCCTGAGTTTGTTAGGAAGCCGTTGCCTCTTTGCTTTCGGTTCTACACCGGCTCCGCTCCCCGAGGCAGCGCCTCCCTCAGTCTCAACGCCGGTCTCGATGTCGGTCTGAGTCTCATCGCCGGTCTCAGTCTCAGCGCCGGTCTCAGTCTTAGCACCGGTCTGCGTGTCGGTCTCAGTCCCCGATGTGACCGGTGGGCCCAGCAACAACATCGGTTGATCGTTGGCAAGGCTCAAAAATTCGTCTGCCGCCAGGTAGACGTCGTCGCAATAACCAGAACCCTGTCATTCATCGTTGCTAGCCATGTTTCCTACGATTAAATCTAGTCAATTAATTCTAGACCAAATAAAATGAATAATGACATAAAAAGGCCTATGTTTTGCAGGAACGTTGACTCCTTCCCGGTGCGGCAAATCCCGGGCACTCGATATGTCCTAGTTTGTAGCACAAGTCATGCTGAAATTCACGGAAAATTTTGGCATGACCTTTGCTAAAAATTGGACAAATCGAGAACCTGAAATTTGCCGGAACGGAAATGAATCAACATTCCGGCAAAACATAGGCCACTCGGCTTCATTCCCTGGAAACAACAAAAGGCCACTTGGGCACAATCAAAACATGTTCAAACATAATTGAGGAATTTGCATATATCCTGACCACTTCAAATTTGCATGTCCTAGTGTTTGACACTACAAAAAAATCTACACAAAGCTCATGCTCTCTCAAACTCAATTCAAAAACCAAATATAGATTATATTTAGTTAACTACTGAACTAAACTTCACTCTAAACTAAACCCTACTGCACTAATTAACATCTAGTTAAACAAACTCAATTCAAAAACTAAACCCTACTGAACTAAGTAACATCAACATTATTTACTACTTAACATCTATTATTACCCTAACTAAAAAACATCAACATTATCTACTACTTAACATTAACATCTATTAACTAAAAAGGATGGGTGGGGGGCTTACAGAGAGGGGAGAGACGGTGGCGGGGAGGTGCTCG
Organism: Triticum aestivum; assembly: GCF_018294505.1. Classification (NCBI taxonomy): domain Eukaryota; kingdom Viridiplantae; phylum Streptophyta; class Magnoliopsida; order Poales; family Poaceae; genus Triticum; species Triticum aestivum. The sequence goes on along the minus strand of NC_057802.1, from coordinate 614,916,814 downwards.
GCGACGGAGGTAGGGGCGGCGAGGGCGGGCTCGGGATCGGGAGGCGGCGCTCCTGGGCGGGCTCGGGGGCGGTGAGGTCGAGGGCGGTGCCGGTGAGATCGAGGGAGGCGACGGTGAGGTCGAGGGCGGCCCGAGAGGCGGCGGCGGTGAGGCTGGGCGGCCTCGGGCGGCGGCGGTGAGGATGAGAGCGGCGTCGACGCCGGCAGGAGACGGCGGCGAAGTGGGGGAGACGCCGGCGAAGTGGGGCGAGGGAAAAGGGGGAGAAGTGGTGGCCGGGGGGAAACCGTTTTTGGGTTAAGTCAAAAGTAACAGTAGCGCGTTACAGAAAACGCGCTATAGCTAAGTTAGCTATAGCGCGTTTCAGCGAACGCGCTACTGCTACGTCTTCATCCTTTTTCCCCTTTTCATTTATTTTTCTTTACATTCTATATTTTTCCTTTCTCCTTTTTCTATTTCTTTCATTTTCATTTACTTTTCTATTCGTTTTTCATTTTATTTTCTTTTCGTTAGCAGTAGCGCTTTACGCATAAATGCGCTGCTATAAGAATATTAGCGATAGCGCGGTTTTTGGAAGATCGCTACTACTATGTGTAGCCCATCGGCTTAGTGGTTGGAATTTTAGTAGTAGCGAGTTTTCGGTGAGACGCGCTACTGATATATATGCATCCGCAGCGCGCTTATTTTGCACGCGCTACTGCTGTCTAGCAGCAGCGTGCTTTTTTAACAAGCGCATCTGCTAAAGTTCTGTGTATAACATTTTCCCTAGTAGTGCACATCACTAGCATGTTTATTCATGGGTAGCATATGGTGCACACAAGTATTGGGATCATGCAATGGATAGGATGAATCAAAATCTCCTAAAATGCATGAGGAAACTATGGGGGTCTCCACATGAGCAATAGTGGAAACATCATATGGAGAATATGAACAACATCCAAAACAATGCATATCCGAAGCTAGGTGGTCATGGCATGGCATATGAGATAAATGATGCAAAGGGAGCATATCAATATCATCACAAGAAAAATAAATGCCAATAACCATGGACTCGTCATCTATGCCATAAGTGCAAATTGGGTTTATGTTGATGGCATATGCATAGTCACTACAATGAGATTGCAAATATAACATATTTTTGATCTCATGCATAGCATATGACAAGTCAAGCGGATTGTCAAACATGATGTGACCGAGAGAATTATCACAAGAAATCCTATGTAACATGGCGTCACAACTAATAGACTCCACATGGCAATCATCAAACTCATCATAAATGGGTAAATCATCGCATGGGGAAGTTGAACTAGCATGAAGCATGAAAATAGGTGGATCAACATCATGCAGGCAATCAATGTCAAGAATGTCCACTAGTGGGACTAGAGCATCACCTTCACCTATGTTACCTTGTTCATTCCACTCAAGTGGTGTAGGTGAGGTGGCAAAGACCAAATGGTTGTCATCATCTTCATCTTGATGGAACAATGTGGGGGTGCATCATATTCCACCATGGCCATCGTCTTGTCCAAAGGAAGGACGAAGTCGTCGCGAATCGGTGCGTCATCATATATGGGACCTAGCACCAAATGAGAAGACACAATAGAGGTAGAGGTTAAGTTTATAGAAATCATCGTGGCCTCACATGCCCAATCAACTATCACACTCTCTCTATGTGGTGGTTCACTCACTCCCTCAAAATAGGTGCACTCAACGTCACATATGGTGGAGTCACTCAAATCACTCAAGTGGTGGTGGTGGTGGCTCTCCTCGCATGGGAATTGGGGCAGCTCATCATATATGGGGCTAGTGGTGAAGTCACTCTCACTCTCAATATGGTGGCACAAGTCACTCAAGTCATCATACGTCGCTGTGGTCGAAGGGAAAATCCCATGCTCAACCATCTCGTCGTCGTCGCCGTGGATGAAGGCCGAAGATGGCACATCATCGCTCTCCTCCATGACCGAAGGGAAAATCCTATGCTCGATCATCTCGTCACCGTCGCCATGTATTTGGCCACCAAGTCTCGTACTTGATCCATTTGTTCGGCCAACTTGGTGTCGATGTAGTCCCTTTTCCTTGCTTCATTTTGGTGAATGTCGACTGTGAGTCGCTCAATGCCTCGCATTGCTCGTTGTAGTCCGAAGATGGACGTTTTGGTGATGTAGTTGTTCGCGTCGTCGTTGTCGTGGAAGACCGGAGATGAAATGCCTTGCCTATCCATCAGAAGACTCGAGCAAATGTGAGTGGAAGAAAGGAAAGAACTAGACCAAATGTACCGTTCCAATGTTGAAGATGGATCAATGATCACTCAATAATGTACTCCCTTCGTTCCTAAATATAAGTCTTTGTAGAGATTACACTATAGACTACATACGGAGCAAAATGAGTGAATCTACAGTTAAAATGCATCTATGTACATCTGTATGTGGTTCATAGTGGAATCTCTACAAAGACTTATATTTAGGAACGGAGGGAGTATCAAGGAAATAGCACAATTGGTACTGGACCTTGTCAATTCTCACACCTACACAACTAAGGCTTATGGTGGAGCTCGGTGAGGATAGAGGCACAAAATTTTGATGCAAAATGTTAGCAAGAGTCAATAATGTTGGAAAAGATTCACGAATTCGCAAGTAAAACAAGTAGACCAATAGCAATATGGGTGGCACACGGAAACACACACACACGGATAGATAAATGTGGTCGTGCAACCAAGGAATGAGCAAAAAATGTGGAATCCACGGAAAACGCTCGTGTTGCACAACTCAAGAGAGACGCTAGCACGATTGCTCAATAGGCGGATACGACACTTGTGCACAACCTATAAGATGCAAAATGTATGAGCTTTCTATCCCAAGTATGCTATGTGTATGATGTTCCCGGTGTTCTTCTCAAGATGATCCAAGATGATCGGATATGACAATCTTATGCGCAATGTGGTATGATGCTATGGCTATTGCTTACAAGCTCTTTGCTCTCTTTTTCTTTTGCTTAAAAGCTTATTCCTTTTTTTTGTATGGCCACTTATGCGAAATGCACAAACCAAGATAGCAATTGTGTATATGCGGGAACAATCTTGTGACACAAGGGATGATATGATGATACCAAGATGATACCAATATGATATGGTATATATGCAATGGAAGGTACGGATCGCTAATGTGCACAACTAACGTTGTCGGCAGTACTCAAAGGCTAGTCTCCATAGGCAAGTGACGCAAAATGGGCTAAGGGGTGAACAATGTAATGGCAAGAATGTACAATGATGGGATACCACGATACCAAGATGATATAGAGGTTACCGTTCTTGCTTACGGTTAGGTTGTCAAAATGATGAAGTGGTCGATGTCGAATCCTTGTCGAAGGTGAGCAGCGGTGTTGTCGATGTCGAACCGTTCCTAGTTAGCTGAAACACCCTAGGAAACGGGAAAAACCGCAAACTCAAAATCTCAAAGGAGAATGTCAAATGGTGGTAGCGGAAAGCGTAGGTGGTTCCGGAGTTAGCAATGCGGAAGTGGTGGTGGTGGTTGATGACGAAGCGATCGTCCCCAAGTAGCCGAAACACCTTAGGAGACTCAAGTGACCGCTCAAGCAACTACAAATGCTCAATGGAACTAAATGGGTTATGTTGCGGAAGGCTATGGTGGTTTGGCGGATGATATGGTGGATGGCCTATGCAAAGATGCCAAAATGCCAAAACTTTTATGGAGTCAAATGGTGTTGGAACCTATCTAGATGGATGGGGGAAGTCAATAGCAACTCAACGAGCTAAAGAACGTCAAAATCGGACTCCGGGAGTGAAAGTTATGGCCGAAATGGTGAATGGTGTTGGGCTGAAACGGGGGGGGTGCGGGTGCCCGGGGGTGGAAGGTGCGGGCAACCGGGGTGGTCAGCGGGGTTGCGCGGGGGGTCCGGGTGCCCGGGGTTTGAGGTCCGGGTGCCCGGGGGTCGCGGATTTGGGCGGAAAATCATGGAGAAATGGAAGAAATTTATTGATTTCGTGGAGGGAAAGGTGGAGATGGAAGGGGAATGCTAGATCCACTTGAAACCAAGCAAATCCATGGAACAAATCCAACAAAACCTCATCAAACCAAAAAATCACAAAAAAAATTGGGGCTATTTTTGGTGGGGAATTTTTGAAATTGGGGAAGAACTCAACAAAATTAGGCTAGAGAACAAGAAGGGGGCTCCAATTTCGTGAGAAACCATGGCTCATGATACCAAGATGTTGTAGGGTGGAACCCTAGATGGAGATCTTTTACGAATTGGAGGGGAAATCCCCAAGAACACGAAGAACACGAAGAACACAAGAGAGGAGAAACACTCAAATTGACTAGATCCAATCACACATATGCTAGATCCAAGAACACACAAGAGGTCACAATGATCCAACGACAACAAAGGAAAGATACAAGGTAACTAGTTCATCCCAATCCTATGAGGAGAGAGGTCTTGATGATCCTATGATGGGGATCCTTCCCAAGATGGGGGCTTGATTCCACTAGGGACCTTCTCCATAGGAGGTCTTGATCTCCATGGGAGAGGTCTCTCTCTCTCAAGAGGAGGTACAAGGAGCAAACCTCACTAAATCATGTCATATACTTTGCTATCCTTCTAATGAGCTAGGTGGGGGTACTTATAGTTTGGAGATGAAATAGGAGGGGGAGAAGAATACAAGGGCGAAAACCCAAAGAGGCACGCAAGCCTTCGAAGTGGTCCGGGCACCCGGTGCAAGAGGGGTCCTGGCACTCGGACTGGACCGGGGCGGCTGCACAGGGGGTGGCCGGGCACCCGGGCTAGGAGGGGACGGGCACCCGGACCGGGCTGGGAGCCGGCTGGAGGGGACCGGGCACCCGGGAGTTGACAGCCCGGGCACCCGGGGGTAGCTGGAGGCGTCCACGCGAGGGAGCCGGGCGCCTGGGGCCGAAGGGGCGGGCACCCGGGCCAGCTGCCTGTGGCCATGGAGGGGGGCCGGGAACCCAGGGCCTCAAGGCCGGGCACCCCGGGGTGGCCTGGGCCGCGCCTGGGTCAAGTGAGGCCGGGCACCCGGGGCCGACTGGGAGCTGCGCTAGGGAGGGGCCGCGCCTCCGGGGCCAAAGTGCTCGGGCACCCGGAGTGTCCAGGGCCTCCGTGTCCTTCTTCTTCACGTCTCCTTCCTCCTTCTTCTCTTCATGTGCTAGTTCCTCCGTCCTTGCGTCCTCACGTGCTTCTTCTCGGTACCTAGTGATGCACAACATTCCAGCTTGAGGTAGGACCCAATTCATAGGTGATTCCGAATGAAACTCAAAGAGGAAAGAATTGACCTCGTCCTTGATGGCGCGTCCACGGTCCTCTACGTCCTTGCGGTGGTGGTGTGACGTCCATGGTGATGGTCGAGGGATGTTCCGCATCATCTTTTATATTGGGTGTATGACCATAGAAAGTTTTATTCATGTAAACAGAACAACAATTATTCTCTGACTTAAATGAATAATCGTATTTGCAATAAACACGATCTAATCATGTTCATGCTCAACGTATACACCAAATAACATTTATTTAGGTTCAACACTAATCCCGAAGGTAGAGGGAGTGTGCGATGGTGATCATATCAATCTTGAAAAAACTTTCAACACACATCGCCACCTTGCCCTTAACTAGTCTTCGTTTATTCTGCAACTCATGTTTCAAGTTTCTACTCTTAGCAACTGAACCGGCATCAAATACCCAAGGGCTACTATGAAAACCAGTAAGGTACACATCAATAACATGTATATAAAATATACTTTTGTTCACTTTACCATCCTTCTTATCTACCAAGTATTTGAGGTAGTTTCGCTTCCAGTGACCATTTCCTTTGCAATAGAAGCACTTAGTTTCAGGCTTGGGTCCAGTTTTGGGCTTCTTCACGGTAGCGGCAACTTGCTTGCTGTTCTTCTTGAAGTTCTCTTTCTTACCCTTGCCCTTTTCTTAAAACTGGTGGTCTTGTTAACCATCAACTCTTGATGCTCTTTCTTGATTTCTACCTTCGCCGATTTCAGCATCGCGAAGAGCTCGAAAATCATTTTAGTCATTCCTTGTATATTATAGTTCATCACGAAACTCTAGTAGCTTAGTGATAGCGACTAGAGAACTCTGTCAATCACTATCTTATCTGGAAGATTAACTCACACTTGATTCAAGTGATTGTAGTACCCAGACATTCTCAGCACATGCTCACTGGCTGAGCTATTCTCCTCCATCTTGGAGGAAAATTACTTGTCAGAGGTCTCATACCTCTCAACACGGGCATGAGGCTGAAATACCAATTTCAGCTCTTGGAACATCTCATATGTTCCATGGCGTTCAAAACGTCTTTGGAGCCCTGATTCTAAGCCGTAAAGAATGACGCATTAAACTATTAAGTAGTCATCATATCGAGCTAGTCAAACGTTCATAATGTCTGCATCAGCTCCTGCAACATGTCTGTCATCTAGCAGTGCATCAAGGACATAATTCTTATGTGCAACAATGAGGATAATCCTTAGATCACGAACCCAGTCCACATTATTGCTACCATCAACTTTCAACTTAGTTTTCTCTAGGAACATATAAAAATTAATGGAGCTATATCGCGACCTATTGATCAATAACATATATATGCAAAGAACTATTAAGACTAAGTTCATGATAAATTAAGTTCAATTAATCAAATTACTAATGAAATCCCACTTAAATTAACATCCCTCAAGTTATCTAAGTGATACATGATACAAATCAACTAACCCATATGCAATCATCACGTGAGATGGGGTAGTCATCAATGGTGAACATCTCTATGTTGATCATATCTACTATATGACTCATGTTCAACCTTTCGGTCTCCGGTGTTTCGAGACCATGTCTGTACATGCTAGGCTCGTCAAGTTTAACCCAAGTATTATGCATGTGCAAAACTGTCTTACACCCGTTGTATGTGAACTTAGAGTCTATCACACCCGATCATCACGAGGTGCTTCGAAACGACGAATTTTGGCAACGGTGCATACTCGGGGAGAACACTTTTATCTTGAAATTTAGTGAAGGGATCATCTTATAATGCTACCGCCGTTCTAAGCAAAATAAGATGCATAAAGGATAAACATCACATGCAATCAAAATATGTGACATGGTATGGCCACCATCATCTTGTGCTTTTGATCTTCATCTTCAAAGTATCGTCATGATCTCCGTCGTCACCGGCTTGACACCTTGATCTCCATCGTTGCATCGGGGTCGTCTCGCCAACTATTGCTTGTACAACTATTGCTAACGCATAGCGATAAAGTAAAGCAATTAAATGGCGCTTGCATTGCATACAATAATTAAGAGACAACCCTAAGGCTCCTGGCGGTTGTCGATATTACAAAATATGATCATCTCATACAACAACGTATGTCATATCACGTCTTGACCATATCACATCACAACATGACCTGCAAAAACAAGTTAGACATCCTCTACTTTGTTGTCGCAAGTTTTACGTGGCTGTTGTGGGCTTCTAGCAAGAACCGTTCTTAACTATGCCAAAACCACAACGGTGATTATCAAGTTTGCTGTTTTAACTTTATCAAGGACCGGCCGTAGTCAAATTCGATTCAACTAAAGTAAGAGAAATAGACACCCGTCAGCCACCTTTATGCAAAACAAGTTGCATGTCAGTCGGTGGAACCAGTCTCATGTGCGTGGACATGTAAGGTTGGTCCGGGCCGCTTCATCCCACAATACCGCCGAATCAAAATAAGACATTGGTGGTAAGCTGTATGACTATCACCGCCCACAACTCTTTGTGTTCTAGTCGTGCATATCATCTACGCATAAACCTGGCTCGGATACCACTGTTGGGAAACGTAGCATGGAAAACAAAAACAAAATCTACGCACACGCAAGATCTATCCATGGAGATGCATAGAAACAAGAGGGGAGAGTGTGTATACGTACCCTCGTAGACCATAAGCTGAAGCGTTTAGTAACGCGGTTGATGTATTCGAACTTCTTCGTGATCCAACCGATCAAGTACCGAACGTACGGCACCTCCGCGTTCAGCACACGTTCAGCTCGGTGACGTCTTGGATCAAGACGGGTGAAGTAGTAGATGAGTTACGGTAGCACGACGGCGTGGTGACGGTGATGGTGATGCTATCTCTGCAGGGCTTCGCCTAAGCACTCCGAAAAATGACCTAGGGACAAAACTGTGGAGAGGGGCGCCGCACACGGCTAAGAGATTGTCGTGGTTATGTGTGGCGCCCCCCTCCCACATATATATAGGTGGGGGAAGAGGGAGGCAGCCAGGAGGCGCCCCAAGTGGGGCCGAATCCCACTTTGTCTCTAGCCCTTGGCCGCGCCCCCCTACCATATCTGCCGGAGGGGGAAAGTAAAGGGGGAGAGGGAAGGAAGGGGAAGGCCGAATCCCCCTCCTTTCAATTCTCCCATAGGCCGGCTTCCATAGGGGGGTGCGCCAGCCCCTTGTGGGCTGGTGTGCTCCCCTCTATTGGCCCAATAGGCCCATCATCCTCCCGGGGATTCCCAGAATCCCTTCCGGTGATCGATGACTACCCGGTACTGCCCGAAACTTTTCCGGTGTCCAAATAGTATCGACCTATATATCAGTCTTTATCTCCGGATCATTCCGGAGCTCCTCGTCATGTCCGTGATCTCATCCGGGACTCCAAACAACATTCGGTCATCAATACCATATAACTCGTATAACATTATATCGTCAACGAACGTTAAGCGTGCGGACCCTACGGGTTCGAGAACTATGTATACATGACCGAGACACCTCTCCGGTCAATAGCCAATAGTGGAACCTGGATGCCCATATTGGCTCCTACATATTCTACGAAGATCTTTATCGGTCGAACCTTATGACAACATACGTAGTTCCCTTTGTCTGTCGGTATGTTACTTGCCAGAGATTCGATCGTCGGTATCTTCATACCTGGTTCAATCTCGTTACCGGCAAGTCTCTTTACTCGTTTCGTAATACATCATCTTGTAACTAACTCTTTAGTCATTTTGCTTGCAAACTTCTTGTGACGTGTATTACCGAGAGGGCCCAGAGATACCTCTCCGATACACTGAGTGACAAATCCCAATCTCGATCCATGTCAACTCAACAGACACCTTCGAAGATACCTGTAGAGCATATTTATGATGTGACACCCCAAAATTTTTGCCTTATTTTGTTTATTAAAATATTGCCAGGAAATAAAACTTTTCCAATCTGTCAAGTTTTACCTTTTGTGATTTTGGATTTTTGCCTCTAGTGGGAGAAACCTTCAAGGGTATTGTTGGACTTGATTTCTCTCCATAATAAAACCTTTATTTATCAGTGGATTCAAATGTTGCAAGATTTATTTATTCAAAAAGCTTTCTTTCTTTAAAATGATTCCTTTTGCATTTGGGGCCTATTTGCACTACAACCACTTGACAAATGCTTTTAAAAATTTCACCAAAATTTGGGGATGTCATGTGATGGTTCCACATCACTTTTATGCAAAGATACCTTCTGGCCATTGGAGACTTTGAGCCCTACACCAATTTTTCCAATCTGGTCCAGTAGGCACTTTTGCACTGCAACCCATTTAAATATTTCTTCAAAAATTCTTCCAAGTGTTTGGAGATGACAGTGGATGCATACAATTCATCTCCAAGCAAAAAACCAATGATGTTCTTTGAAAAATTTGAGTGGATCAACCTCTTTTGCTTTCTGGTCCAAATTGGTGATTTGTACTGCAACCATATTTTTCCTTGCTCTAGTGACCCTGAGCTTTTTCCTACTTGTAGCCCTCCCTACCAAACTCTTAAGTCCAAGAGATTGGGCTCATTGGAGGTTTTGAAGTGCATGTTCTAAACCCATTTTCTTTCTGCCCAAAACTGGAGTTTTGCAGAACTTGCACTATCAACTTTCTGGTTTTGCCAACTAACCTTTCCACCATCTCCTGCATCTAAAGAGACACTGATCTGGAGATTTTGGCCACTCCAAGAGTTGCCTAAGTGCATCTGGCATTCTGTCGAACACCTGGTGTGCACAGCCATTTTTGGCAAGCTCTCTGGTTTGCATTATGGGCTTGAACTCCTGACCTATCCACCTTGTCCACTGTGTGTCTTGCTACCCCTACCCTTGTTCTGTTCCTTGCCAGCTTCACCCTCGAGCTCTAGAGCGCGCTGGCATTTCGTCGACCAGGTGCCGTGCGTGCTCTGGGCGCGCCCAGAGCGCACGTTTTGCACGCGCGCGCACTCCGCCGACACGCCGCACTGCCACTCGACGCGACCCGACCCTGGCTCCTTCTGCACCGCTGAACCACGCACTAGCCGCCCCCTGCTCCACGATCTCTCTGGCGTCCTGCTGCGCCGCTGGCCATGCCCTTGGCAGCACGCCGGCGTCGGCAGCGGATTCCGCCGCGGACGGCGCCGCCCAAGCCACCAGCGCTCGACAGCTGCCCCGGAGCATAGGCCGTGCTTATCCTCCCGCTCGTCGGAACGCGTTCGTCGCCGCCAAGATGCCCTGCAACTACAGCAACGGCTGTCGCCGGCGACCTTATCTTCTGCCGCCGCGGAGCCAGCCTCGCCACGCTATATAAAGGGTCCCCGAGCCCCTCCGAGCACTCACGCGACTTCAGACACTCCCCGTAGAGCTCCCCTGGCAATAGATCGAACCGTAGTGGCCGTCTTCCTCAACTCCGGCCAGCTCGACCGCCGCCAAGCCCCGGCGCGATTCATCGCAACCAGCCACCCTTTCACCCAACTAGCGCCACCAGAAGCTTCCCCTAGTTCTTGCGGAGCCGCCCAGCTACCCAACTTCGATCGGAGGTCACCGGAGCACGAATGTCACTTCACCACCGTAGCCTTCTCCGCCGCGAAGCTCGCCGCCGGCGATTCCTGCCATCTCCGTCGACCCATCGACCACCCCGAGGACCGCCTCGGTCTTGCCGTTCCATCCCCGCCCTTGTTTGCCCTCGAGGAGCCGCCGTTCGTCGCCGGCGATCGCCGGAGCCTCGCCACCGTTCGGGCACAGAAAAGGGAGGGAGAAGGAGACCAGTCAAACCTGACTAGTGGGCCCTCTGGACCCACTGTCAGTGACCCGCGCAGCCGCCCTCTCTCTGTTTAAGTGGAGGCGCAAAACCCCGCGTACGTTTCTCTGCTGCGAAAGCGTATTTCCCTCGAAGCGTTTTTCTTTTTCTGGCTTTATTTAAAAACAGAGTTGACCAAACTTTGACTGGCTATAACTTTTAAAATAAAACTCCAAATGGGTTGATTCTTTTTCCTACCTCTCTCAAATTTCATCTAGTTTATTTTAAGATTTATTTCAAAAATATTTGAGACAGGTTTTGGTACTGTGTTTGAAATATTTGTATTTGTGTATTTTGCAAAATAGGATTTTTGGAGGAAAAGGAAAGCTCCCAATAAGTGCATCCTTTGCATACTTTTGAAGGCAAGCATTTCTGAACTCTGGCATAATATTTGTTGTGGTGTTTGGATACGATCACAGCACCTTTTGTCTTGGAGTATAAGTGACAGTTTATGTATCGATGTAGTCTCGTGCATGAGTGCACTTTGGAGTTGTTTGTGGCCAGCAATGGATACCCTAAGGATTTGGATCGCCCTCGTGAGCTTCTCTTGCACACCGGTAGGAAGCGGGAAAGTCGTGGTCTTGGGTAGGCACGAGCTTGTCCCTAATCCCTCGTGGTGACGAGTATGCCCGGCATAGCATGGTGAGGCTCGAGGAGTGGTGATTTATTTCACTAGTGGTAACATTGTTGGTGGATACTTGGATCACCTGAGTCGGTTGTAGACCGAGTCTTGTTCAGTAGCTTCCTTTTGTCGGTACCACCACTTGTCCCTGCAGGGGACAGGGTATGGTTCAGTAGGTTGTCAACCCCTTTCCAAAGCACACACCGTACAGAGAGGCCGTGATGAAGGTCCCGTGGCCACGGATTAAAGCCTGTCATTCGGTCCGGGGGCATGGGTGTTTCCGGTTGGAGCCGAGGGGGGTTGCTCCCCTAGTTTGCGCGCGATATAAATATTGTGATCCCATGCTACTCGAGGTTGTAGCCTCCCCACTTAGAGTTTTGCTTGGCAGGTGTCGTGGGTGATTCCAGGCACTGGTGAGTTAAGCTGGTGTGTGCAGGTCAGGCGTGTTTTCAATCAAAAGACCGTAGACGGAATTAGTCCCGAGGGACTGAGTAATCCCGTTACTCGTGGAAAATGGTACTCCCTCTGCAGAGGATATATCCTGTCGGATAGTCGTGTTCTTGAGTAGGACCACAGTCTGGGTTAAATCTTGATAACGGTATTCGGATGGAGAACGATTTAACTAGAACTCTGTAACGGTATTCGGATGGAGATACGACTTGACTAGCTTATCGGTTTTCGGATGGAGAAACGACTGTGCTAAATATTGTTTATGATCATGGCACCCTTGGATTATGATCTTTATTGTTTTTGACTAACCATTTATATTACGTATGTTATTGGGTATCCCTGGGATGGTTCTACCTCCTGGATATTCACTGTGATTATTCTTTTATAAGCCCTTTATGTGGTGTCGCTCAGACGCCCGACTGCGGCATTATTATTTCTGCATTTTCCGCTCGAGGAGTCATTCAGACACTCGTTTGGCACCAGTATTATTATTTCTGCATTTTCCGCTCGAGGAGTCATTCAGACACTCGTTTGGCACCAGTATTATTATTTCTTTTCCGCTCGAGGAGTCATTTAGACACTCGTTTGGCACCAGTATTATTATTTCTGCATTTTCCGCTCGAGGAGTCATTCAGACACTCGTTTGGCACCAGTATTATTATTTCTGCATTTTCCGCTCGAGGAGTCATTCAGACACTCGTTTGGCACCCAGTATTTTATTTTGGTATATTTTTATCCATATGTGTGCATCATGGCTTCCCGTATATTTTCGTGACGGATGTATGATCGACTATTAAATCTGGAGTATGTTGGATATATTATACCCGTGTTCTTAATGTTTGCGAGTACATTCAAACGTACTCACAGGCTTGTCCCTGGCTATTGTCTTGGCCAGATTGCCTTGCGTGGAGGTATGCATCGCGGTGACACCCTCGGAGCCTACGTGTTGACGTGTGCAGCCTCGCGAAGATAGGAGTTATCCTGGTCAGCTGTTCTTGTGGGAAATGGAGTCCCATAGACGCAGATGTTTCCAACCGCTTCCGCCCTCAACCATTAGAAACCAAGTGTTGTACTCCCAGGCCTAAATGGACTTGTACTACATATTTTTGTTCCTTGCTTGGAATTCTTATATCAAGTTGGTACCTCATCAGCTAACAGTAATCCTGGGGCTGGTGAGCACACAGGCCGTTTTTCTGGGAATTTACATCCCAAAAATCCGGTCGTGACAGACTTGGTATCAGAGCCAGGCTGACCATTGGCTAATCCTATCTTAGCCAGGTCGATAAACTTAGGTTATCCCAAACCATCAGACCTTAGCCTGACCCCGGTCAAGCTTCCCGCGTAAGGTAGCCCCACAGTGACCCGACGCCCTTTCCGGCAGACGGTGCCCAACCTATCAGCCTAGCCCGTCGATCACGCGCCAGTGACCGACACCCAACCCGTCTCTATCACAAGCGTGCGGAGGAAGACTCCGTTCCTTTTTCCTATAAAAAGGGCACGCTAGCCTCCATCACAGCACAGCCTCTTTCCCCCAAACCCAGCCACGATGCCCGGCCCCATTGTTCACAATGAGACCACAGCGACCAACCTTGGAGGTTTTGTGACCGTGCTCGCAAACCTCACCCGCCGTGCCTATGCGTTGGAGGAGCCCCCTGAGTATGTTGTGTACCAAGGACCCATGTACGGTGAAAGCCGTCAGTACTGGGCCACTGTGCACATCTACGGTAGGGGTCTGTCGCCAGAACGCCCCTACAGGTTCACTGGAAGGACAACTTCCTTTGAGCCACAAGCCATCCAACTGGCAGCCCGCGAAGCTATAGTTCAACTCCGGCACCTGTCGCCCAGAGTTAACTGTCGCTCGTTCTACTACTACCCCAGTCGTGACGGGTATGGTAGGCCGCCCCAAGTTGCCGACGGAGACCACGAGACGGATCCCGCGCTGTTGCATTTGGTGCGCTATATAAGCGCACTAGAACGACTGTTCGACCAGGTCACTCTTGATCTGATCGCAGCTCGTGGAGAGCTGGTTCGTCGAGCCCCAGCAAGGAGAGAAGCGGAGGCCGCCACCGACAACCCAGTCGTGCTGTTCGGACACCCGATCGATCCCTTGAGGTCTGTGCCAGCCGTCAACCAGAACACTTTGGTGACCCCAGAAGCGCTTCGTCGCCCTTTGGAAACCCATTCCAACGGGATTTGGGCCAACAACCCCCGGGATGGTCGCCACCATCTCCCCGACCCCGCAGCACCTCAGCCTCAACCAGCAAATCCTGACGGTGAGAGCCGTGGAGAAGCATCGGCGTCCGCAAGGCCAGCCCACTTAGACATTAACGAAGTAGACTAAGTCGCTCAAAGTTGTATCGAGCCTTAGTTTTCTACGCTTTGTAATGTGTGGCCTTGTAGCGCTTGTATTGCTTGCTGTCTGTTTGAGCGCTCCTATTTTTGGAGTAGTAGCTATGCATATGTACGTTGGCGTACAAATGCATTTTTTTTATTTCTCGGCCGCAGCTACCTAGTCCAACCCCGTCGGCTCCCACAGTAATGCGTCCCATTTATGTGACGTGTATATCTGTGGCTTTGACCCGAGTACAGGATCGGCAGTCAGTTACCCTTCACCCCGGTAGATATCCCAGCCCCGGTGCTATATAAAGGCCACTCCGTGACCTTGCCGAGCACCCCTCATCTTTGTGCACAGCACTCACAGCCTTTCCTTGCCATGTTGACCCCCAGCATTTATCTGAGAACCCCAGACGCAACCCCCGGCAGCTTTGTCAAATTATTGTGGGACTTTACCTGCAGTACTATGAGTGCCACCCGTCCACCCCAGTACAAGTTGCTCAAATCGAGGATCACTCCATCCACCTCGAAATATTGGGCAGTGGTGCACATCCCTCCCGCATACCCAAACCAAGACCCAACGGAAGTCTCCTTCGTGGGGAAATCCATGCCGACTCCGCAGATGGCCATAGAAGCTGCTGCGTACGAGGCGCTCACCCGCCTTCGATTCGCAGTGCCCTATGCCAGCGAGCGAGGGTACTATTATTTTTCGGGTCGTGCAGCACCAGGAGAAGTTGCATCTTTCCCCGGTGGGCGCATTGAGAGAGATCCAGTGCTGGCCAACCTTGCCCAGTACGTCATTGCCCAGGAGCGTCTAACTCAGCGAGTAATGGGTTATCTCCAGAGCCTCGCTGATTTAAATCCTCGGATCGCTATTGGCAGACCACTCAGGCCTGACCAAGAAGGGCGCATTCATCGACTGGTCAACCCGCTTCCCCCGATAGAAGAGGAGTGTGCCCCGGTGCCAGAGGCGTTTTCTCGGGACCCCGTCGCTTTACCGTTTTCTATGTAAACGCCTCTGATGTATTTATTTGTCCCAGTACGTGTATTTATGTGTTGCAGCATGTTCGTAAAATCTTTGTGCGACGGATCCGATTTTTTCTTTAGTTCCTGTTTTGTGAGCGGTGTTACAGCTGTTAGTTTTGTTTTAATTATTTCTTATCTCGCAACATGTTTTCGAGGAGATCTCTTTTCCCCGAGTTATTGCTGCGTATATATGCTTTTTCCCGGCATAGATTTTTATTCGCGCATCATTGTTACAGCAGACTCTCAGCAGCCACCACTCGACCACGATCACGGTTACAGTCCCTGAACACATTTTTGCGCCTATCTAACCACACTCGAGGACACCACAGTCTCAGTGAGAAAGACTTGTGAGTGTTCATTCGAGCGCGAGCCGCCCCGGCACTCCGACAGCAGTCAGCCCCGGTGCCGCGTCTAATCCACATGATCGCCGCCGCCGCGAAGAGCCAACACTCGTGCGGCAGCATCACGACGATCGTCCAGGATCATCGCGCATAGGAGCACGGAGAACCCCAGCAGCACCGCCAAGCCTCCACACACCAGGACCACATACCAGTCCGGCATTGCCTCCGCCATTGGAGCCTCGGCTCGAGCTCCTAACAGCAGCTATGGAGAAGAAGGAAGGAGGAGTAGGAGCGAGGCCGGGTGTGAGGAAGAAGAGAGGAGCACCGCGAGCGTTTTATAGCCCGAGATCGGTGTACGGTGGGCGAGGCACCAGCGCCACCCGTCGCTCGACCGCCGGTGTTCGGAGGTGAGTCCGCGAGCAGTGCCGACAGCGCCCTGGCCCGCGAGGTGAGTGCACGCTGCACCTGCAGCACGCACGCCGCGCACTACCACGGTACGGCCTTGATGCCCTACGAGCTAGGCATCGCCGGTGAAGGAAGCGCGGGAGGACGCGCGAGGGAGAAGAGAGAGCCAGAGGAAGGAGAAGAGGCCGACAGTGGGCCCTGGGCCCACCTGTCAGCCAGAGAGAGCACGGTGCTCCCGGGTGCGACCAGCGTGTTTTGGTAATTTAGAATTTATTCTAAATTACTGTATCCAGTAGAAATATCTCGTTTTCCCTAACCGTGGATTTTTCCACGCTGCGCCAGTGTAGCATACTGTGGTTTTACCCCCACTTATTGCCCTCTCACTGTAGCCTTTTAGTTTTTGTGCAACTAGAGGATTTCATTGATAAAAGCAATTTTTATTTCAAAAACAATTCTTGTCCAAAACAGCTTTTAACAAATCTCGAGGACGAGATTTTTTTCTTAAGGGGGGTAGTGTTGTGACACCCCAAAATTTTGGCCTTATTTTGTTTATTAAAATATTGCCAGGAAATAAAACTTTTCCAATATGTCAAGTTTTACCTTTTGTGATTTTGGATTTTTGCCTCTAGTGGGAGAAACCTTCAAGGGTATTGTTGGACTTGATTTCTCTCCATAATAAAACCTTTATTTATTAGTGGATTCAAATGTTGCAAGATTTATTTATTCAAAAAGCTTTCTTTCTTTAAAATGATTCCTTTTGCATTTGGGGCCTATTTGCACTACAACCACTTGACAAATGCTTTTAAAAATTTCACCAAAATTTGGGGATGTCATGTGATGGTTCCACATCACTTTTATGCAAAGATACCTTCTGGCCATTGGAGACTTTGAGCCCTACACCAATTTTTCCAATTTGGTCCAGTAGGCACTTTTGCACTGCAACCCATTTAAATATTTCTTCAAAAATTCTTTCAAGTGTTTGGAGATGACAGTGGATGCATACAATTCATCTCCAAGCAAAAACCCAATGATGTTCTTTGAAAAATTTGAGTGGATCAACCTCTTTTGCTTTCTGGTCCAAATTGGTGATTTGTACTGCAACCATATTTTTCCTTGCTCTAGTGACCCTGAGCTTTTTCCTACTTGTAGCCCTCCCTACCAAACTCTTAAGTCCAAGAGATTGGGCTCATTGGAGGTTTTGAAGTGCATGTTCTGCATTTTCTGCATTTTCCGCTCGAGGAGTCATTCAGACACTCGTTTGGCACCAGTATTATTATTTCTGCATTTTCCGCTCGAGGAGTCATTCAGACACTCGTTTGGCACCAGTATTATTATTTCTGCATTTTCCGCTCGAGGAGTCATTCAGACACTCGTTTGGCACTAGTATTATTATTTCTGCATTTTCCGCTCGAGGAGTCATTCAGACACTCGTTTGGCACCCAGTATTTTATTTTTGTATATTTTTATCCATATGTGTGCATCATGGCTTCCCGTATATTTTCGTGACGGATGTATGATCGACTATTAAATCTGGAGTATGTTGGATATATTATACCCGTGTTCTTAATGTTTGCGAGTACATTCAAACGTACTCACAGGCTTGTCCCTGGCTATTGTCTTGGCCAGATTGCCTTGCGTGGAGGTATGCATCGCGGTGACACCCTCGGAGCCTACGTGTTGACGTGTGCAGCCTCGCGAAGATAGGAGTTATCCTGGTCAGCTGTTCTTGTGGGAAATGGAGTCCCATAGACGCAGATGTTTCCAACCGCTTCCGCCCTCAACCATTAGAAACCAAGTGTTGTACTCCCAGGCCTAAATGGTCTTGTACTACATATTTTTGTTCCTTGCTTGGAATTCTTGTATCAAGTTGGTACCTCATCAGCTAACAGTAATCCTGGGGCTGGTGAGCACACATGCCGTTTTTCTGGGAATTTACATCCCAAAAATCCGGTCGTGACATATGATCACCCAGTTACGTTGTGACGTTTGATAGAACACAAGGTATTCCTCCGGTATCCGGTAGTTGCATAATCTCATAGTCGAAGGAATGTATATTTGACACTAAGAAAGCAGTAGCAATAAACTGAATGATCATATGCTAAGCTAACGGATGGGGTCTTGTCCATCACATCGTTTTCCTAATGATGTGATCTCGTTATCAAGTGACAACACATGTCCATGGTTAGGAAACCTTAACCATCTTTGATCAACGAGCTAGTCTAGTAGAGGCTTACCAGGGATACGGTATTTGTTTATGTATCCACACATGTATTTAAGTTTTCGATCAATACAATTCTAGCGTGAATAATAAACCTTTATGATGATTAACGAAATAAAATAATAACCATTTTATTATTGCCTCTAGGGCATATTTCCGTCAATTTATTAGAGACATACACTTTCATTTATCAAAATTTTCTTCTTTTCAGAAATGGCCTTGGCCTCACAATTGAACAGTTTGGTGCCGAAAACCGGCCTTCTCTGTGCGCTGGGACGTGGTGTTGTCGGTGTCCCTTATGTAGGCAAGCATGGCTCTTGAGATGTCTCATGTGGACGGTTAATTGCCTATATTTCTTTCTCTCTTAAATTTATTGTTGTTTTACCGAGAAATCCAATAGTACTTTCTCAATGTACAGAGATTCAAGAAAGTGATACTATTCTTTCAAATGACAAGTGGTGGCAACTGGTTGACGAGGGCTAGGAGGATAAGCAGCGACATGGATGGCATGCCGTGCCGAAATAAATGACGTGTGGCGGCTTGGTGGGGGTGAGTCTTGAGTCATGTTTATTGTATCAAAGGTGTAATTTATTTTCTCCCGGTGCAGCGCACGAGTATACTTGCTAATCCCAGAAAAATGAGAGAACTATATTTACCAGTAACAACATAGACAGATTGTTTCCACGAGAGTCGGCCCTAACTGAAAATCTATGGAATTGAGCTCATCTAGCAGTGGATGGATGATAGTTTGATGAAAGAGGGTGCAAATGGATATGGCCTTGTACTCGTCACGCAGAGCAGCTGCATGCGTCCTAGACCGTGCTAATTAATCCGCCTTCGCCTGCAAATTAACCGATTGATTAAGACGTCTAGTCATCTCACATTAGTCTACCAGCCTTCTCTACCTTGGCAGCATGTATGACTCGATCCATAGAAAAGTCGATCCCATAGGTAGATGGATAGATAGTAGACAAATATTTTGCAACCAAAGTCAAAAAATAAAAATCGCGTGCGTGTGTACATGACACCTGCCATGCCAGCGCCATAACAACTCGTATAGGGGATGAGAGGAACCACAACCAACAATTTAGCCTCCTCTTCTTGTTTGCATTCTAATTAAGTTTGAATAGAATTCTGAGCCTATTGTTCACATGCCATCTAATTAAGGGAATGTCAGGTGGTTACTTGATTCTAACTCAGATATTTGTTGGTAATGTAGGAGTTTAGGTGTTATTATATATAAGATTTTCATTTATTAAGATGAGACATGCTTTCTTTTTTGAGAAAGACACCCGAAGGGCATCGAGATTCGAGAGAGGTTTTTTATTGGCACATGGATGTATGAATGGAAGAAGATACTAGAGGTATAGAGCTGGGCATTTATATATTCATCAAAATCAACCAGACAGCCAGCTAAGAAAATAATCAATGAGATGGCCCAATAGTATGAAGGCCATATTCTGTCACCCCTGTAGCTAGAATACTCAGTCCTCTGGGAGTTCTTTCACACACAAAACTATGATTTCAGCTACATCTTACCAGGAAGCTAATTTGACATGCCACCATCGTCAGTTAATAAATTATGATGGGTTTGTGAATTGAGCAGCATGATCTTGACCATTTCATACCAACTCAGGTTCTGGAAATAATCTCAGAACGCATCCTGCATGCAGACCAGTTTACTGATACCTCATATATATAGTAGAGCTGAGTGGTGCTACGTTGTTAATCATCAAGTATTCTGAAGTCGCCATATTTGAGCGTTTAGCAGACATCTCCCATAATATTGCGTCACGGAGTAGAGGATCCTTGAGAACATGGTGATGGATACGACTGTCCACACAAGGCGGTACAGGACCTTCATAATCGCGCGCCGTTGTCTTAGAGGTAAACCAACCGGTATAGCACAAGGTGGTCTCCATCCAGTAAACACTTGAGGTACGTCGCGTCTCCATCCAGTAAACACGCACCCTTCACATGGTTAATTAAGTGCAGGACAAGCAGTGTTAGCACTTGTCATGAGTAAATAAATTCTTTAGGTCAGGTTTCTGCAATACAAAACAGTGCCAGCAGAGCACTTGGTGAATGGAAGTCAAGTCAGACACTTGCCGGTAGGCAGTTGGCCGCACCTAATGCTGCAGACACACGAATCAAACAGCCAATCTACGGAATAGATGCGTATTAGGATCGGCATTCTGAATTTCTTTTAGCGACCGAAAACAGCCACGCAAGGGGAAGGCACAGATGGGCGACACGTGCGGGGCGCGGCGCAGGCAAGATTTTTACGTCTGTTGCCTGTTCAAACCCTCCCTCTCTTTTATAATGGTTAGTTATTGTTGAAAAAATTAGAGTTTCTTGCCGGCCAAGTTCCTTTGGAACGAGGCATTGACTCTGGCGTCCCGTTGACTAAGGTGTC
The DNA here is from genome assembly GCF_018294505.1 of Triticum aestivum. NCBI lineage: Eukaryota > Viridiplantae > Streptophyta > Magnoliopsida > Poales > Poaceae > Triticum > Triticum aestivum. Next base: position 614,895,933 of record NC_057802.1, on the reverse strand, counting down.
CACATGCCACAGCATAAATTGCAGCGCAAGAAACATAAACAAATGAGCACACAAGACTTATCTGTCCTAGTGACACTTGTATATATATATATTCAGAGTTCTGAATGCCAATCCAATCCATTCCAATTTCCAAGCACGCCCACGAGAGGGAAGCAATGAATCTTGAATCGGTACTGAGTCCAGCAGCACTACCGTGGAGCTACCTCGCCTGCGGCCTCTTGAGCTTGGCGCTCCTAGTCCTATGGCCAACCACCCGGCTGCTAGAGCAGCTATGGTGGCGGCCGAGGCGCCTGGAACGGGCTCTTCGCGCCCAGGGCCTTCGTGGGACGTCCTACAGTTTCCTCCTCGGCGACATGAGCGACTACGGCAGGCAAAACAAGGAGGCATGGTCCAAGCCCCTGCCGCTGCGCTGCCACGACATCGGCGCACACGTCATGCCTTTCCTCTACAGAACCGTCCAGGAGCACGGCAAGCAGTGCATCTCCTGGTTCGGTCCGGTTCCCAAGGTGAGCATCACCGATCCTAACCTGGTCAGGGAGGTCATGTCCAACAAGTTTGGGCACATCCAGAAGGTCAAGTTCCCGGCGCTGTCCAAGCTCCTCGCCGTGGGCGTGGCCACCCACGAGGGCGAGAAATGGGTCAAGCACAGAAGGATACTCAACCCTGCGTTCCATGTCGAGAAGCTCAAGGTACCTACCTACCTGCAGGTTGCGCCTCTTTTTGATAGCCGTTGTGGCAAGTGTGTGACTAATTCGCTTGATTTGCAGATCATGTTGCCCGCCTTCTCTTTGTGTTGTGAAGAGCTTGTTAACAAATGGACACAGTCCCTTGGTCCCGACGGCTCGTGTGAGGTGGATGTTTCCTTAGAACTCCAGAGCCTCACCGGAGATGTCATCTCACGCACCGCATTCGGCAGCAGTTATCTCGAAGGAAGAAGGATTTTTCAACTCCAGTCTGAGCAGGTCGGGCGGTTCATGGCAGCCATTCACAAGATTATGATTCCCGGTTACATGTGAGTTACCTTTTTTCTTCTTCTAGAAAGCCATGTATTTACAAATAGAATTTTATCTTACTAGTTAGTACTACTTCCACCTTACCACTGCCGACCAGGTGTTTTGTGCTTATCAACTCGTATACTGACAACGCAAGTGCACTTTAGGTCCTTCCCTACTAAAAATAATCGAAGGATGCGTCAAATTAACAACGAGATAGAGTCCATTCTACGAGGTCTAATTGGGAAAAGGATGCAAGCTATGCAAGGAGAGAGCACAAACGATGACTTACTCGGCTTATTGCTGGAGTCAAACAAGACAGACATGAATGAAAATGGCCAATCCATTCCTGGAATGTCCATAGAAGAGGTAATAGAGGAGTGCAAGTTGTTCTACTTTGCAGGAATGGAGACGACATCAATATTACTCACATGGACGATGGTCGTACTTAGCATGCACCCAGAGTGGCAGGACCGTGCAAGGGAGGAGGTTCTTGGCCTATTTGGAAAACATAAGCTTGACTACGAGGGTCTTAATCGACTCAAAACCGTGAGTACTTACTGAAATTACTCGAGTTGCTGCAAACATTTATCGGATCAGAAGTACGGTATCTTATTAATATATATGTTGTGCAGGTGACAATGATTCTTTATGAAGTTCTCCGGTTGTACCCACCGGCTAGTGCGTTCACCCGACAGACATACAAGGAGATTGAGATCGGAGGCGTCACATACCCGCCTGGCGTGATTTTCGAGATGTCCGTGCTGCACATCCACCACGACAAGGACATCTGGGGAGACGACGTGCACCAATTCAGGCCCGATAGGTTCGCGGAGGGGATCTCCAAGGCGTCCAAGGAACCGGGAGGATTTTTCCCTTTCGGATGGGGGCCACGGATCTGCATCGGTCAGAATTTTGCACTGCTTGAGGCCAAGATGGCATTGTGCATGATTCTTCGGCGTTTTGAGTTTGAGCTCGCCCCGTCGTATACACATGCGCCACATACCGTAATGATGTTGCGTCCCATGCATGGTGCTCAAATTAAGCTACAGGCGACCTCTTCGTAGTAGTATCACCATATACACATATTTCAGAACATATTTGTTTTTGAGAATGATTCACTCTACATGTATCATATGCACTCTTATCTTGGCCATGTAAAAAGGCTTTCCTTGCCTTCTATCGTAATAAAGGTCCAACATGATTTAGGGCCATGATAACTCATCTGTTTTTACTCTTTGACCAAATTAAACGTATCTATAGTGCTAATCGCCTAGGAAGGTATTGTGCAGCGTTCACAAGGTGTAACACCGGTGCGCTCCTCAAGTGAATTCTTATCATTTCCCATGGACTTCGGCCAGCCGTTGTTTCCGAGAACAACTTGTTGGGCTAAGTCCCTCCACATGAAGGTGTGTTTGGCAGCCCAACATCAGCCCATAAGTCCAACACATATCAGCCGTTGATCTGCGCTGCATCCAACGGTTGAGAGCGCTTCCAAGAGAAGTGAAGCAAGAAGAAAACCCTAGCCACTCCACCCCTTGCTGGTGGTGGCTGCCATTCGTGAGAGTGAGAGAGAGAGCACACAAGAGAAAACACAACCTGAGAGAGAGGAAGAAGAAGAAGCAGAGGTTCTGTCCAGATTTGCTGCGTCTGACTAGACAGTGTTCAAGCTGGTGGTTGGAGGCTCAAACGTGCTTGGATCGACCCCAAACTTGGTGAGCTCGTTCCTTACTTTGAGTACTTCGATCTGGTTAGCTGGTTTGAGGATTGGGTCAGTGGAGCATCAGATTTGAGAGTGATTTTGTCAGCTCTGACTGCTGCAGTTTTAGAACAGAGTAGTTTTGGGAGACGAACAGTTTGGGTAGGCAAACGATGTCCGATTGAGCTGAAATTTGGAGGGGATCTCAAGAACTCGTGTGTCTACTTGTCTGCCAAATTTGGTGCTGTTTGGTTCAGCGGTTTAAGAGCAGTTTGCAAAACACTGAAGGGTACAGAAGCTGTAAACTCTGCTTTGCTGAAATGTTGCCTCTCGTGGATGTTGTTGCTGTTGCCGGTTGGCAACATGGAGAGTGTGTTGTAAATCTCTCTAGAGGTTCTAGAGAAGACTTTGTACTCATCTTTCTCATAGTGAAGTTGCGTGGACCGGTCGGTCCACAGCCGTGGTTTTTTACTCCTCAAGTTGAGGAGGTTTTTCCACGTTAAATCCTGTTTCACATGTGCATGTTGTTTGTATTATTCCGCTGCTTACTTGTTGGTTGAAGCTGTCCTCAAAGTTCATCACAAGTGAAGGGGGCTGTGTAGTGTCCATATTTACCGTGTCGGTGAATTTGTGCAGCGCATTGTTGCTGTCCAGCCCTAACACAACTACCCAAACTAGTGCCTAGTGCGCACCTTGGTGCGCACCTGTCTTACCATGAAATGAGTGAAACAATTAAAAACAAGGCACATGTAGATACACATCAGCCTGCGGAATCACCACAGACCAGGAAGATCCCAACTGTCATTAAAGAAATAGATACAAAGTTTTGTTTTGAGCACTCATGGACTAAACAAAGCACCTTAAACCAAAAGTCAAAAGTGCTAATACATATGGGTTTAACAATGCAGGAAGTGTTAGATTTGGCTGATACGGTTTATTATGAATCTAGAATTATAATTTGTTCAAAGTTCTGAGTTTCTAATGGAACCCGCAAAAAAAAAAGAATTATAATTTGTTCAAAGTTCTGAGTTTGTAATGGAAATTTGGTATAAACTAAACAAATCTTTGCAGGCATTGAATCAGTATTACCTCCGACGCAGAAGAAAAAAATGATGTACAGTAGCTGACCAAATCATTGCAGCTTGGTGTGTATGTCCAAGACTAAGAGCTAGTTCATTGAAGGTTTTACTCTGTTCTATTTAATCTAGGCAAGGAGCTTCAAATCACACACAAAATTAAGTGAAGTTATTAGCTCATTTGAGTGTAGGACAAATAATGCATCAGTCGCATCAAAAATTAAAAAAAAGCAGTGCACGCACTAACCTGGCTGGTCGTCCTCTTCTCCTGAACTTTCTACACAGCTACAGTACTCCATCGCCCATCTGGCTACCGCGGCGCCTTTGGACCTTGGTCAAAAACCTGCCAAAATATACGGTGAATGCTGATACCAAAAACACTATCAGCATATAACCTTCAACCATCAATTTCCGGGCTAATAGGCATGAAGCAATGGAACTACCCAATCCAGATGATAGCTGATGGTAGATAAAGCCAAGAGGAATGTCTTCGCCATTTGGCCTCAATGCCGAAGTTCAGAGGAAGATAACAAAGTGTACATTGAGCCCTTGAAGAATGACTGTATGGCTCCCAACAATGTATTTTTTTAATCAGAAGATTTATGGACAGCTTTAGAATGCCAATTCTAATTTAAATGCATGTCTGATATTCTGTTGCAGCCCAATAAAGCGCCAAGCATACCTGAACCAATTGCTTTAGCTGCAACCTTGAACTGAGCGATTAAGTCCTCGCATTCAGATGAATCTCCGTAGTTTTCACTCCATGAGGACATTATGGTATATACAAATGTAGTTAGAGACTTCGACATATACAAATACCAGAACATCCGCGATTGCCCCGTCTTGTAGTAGTACAAGGCACAATACAAGCACGAATGGCAGGTAGCCATGGAAGCTCACACGGATAAGCCACAGTTTGAAAAGAATCTGTCTTGTATTTGTATTTCGCCACCTCCATGCTCTCAAAGTCGATGGAGAATAGCCATTTCTCCTCTGCCGGAGAAAACACGATAGAGCTCGTGCTGGTTGAGACAATCTTGGTAGACTGACAAAAATACTCATCCTTGTGCCCTTCCAGTCCACGGGTAGCCTCCATTAATTGGATGCTCTTCTGAAGCTCCCAGTCGGGGCTATCATACCACCTTGCCACAAAGATGCGAAGGTTGTCGCCCTGCAAGCAAGCAAGATGCACCATGTCGTCGTTGTCGTCGTTGATATCGAGAGCCCACAAAGCCGATCCTCGGATGTGGTCCGGCAATGCGAGGATCTCAAACTCGTCTTTCCACTGGAAATTATAAGTTAGCAAAGAGGAAGGGTCATCTTGCATGGCCCAGAATATAGAAATTTGGGCACGACCAAGGAAATGCAGGGATTCCGTGGCATGGAAGCGGAATTCAGGACTGGCCCTCTCTGGGTACTTGACGATGAACCAGCTGGCACGCTTCCCCCTCCATCCCTCTTGGAACGCGTAGGCGTTCGCTGTGCCAATGTTATCAGATACCCCGATGTGCTCATTGAAGAGCAGGCAAATCACTCTGAAACTCGACATTTCATCGATGGCACGGCCCCACCGCGAGGTATCTCCTCTGTCATTGAAACCATGGAGGAATACACCAATGCATCGGTGGTATTTCTTTTCCTCCATGCGTGGGATTAGTTGGTAACGCCGTGTGAGGGGCTCGCAGACTACGAGGTCAGGCAAGGTATGACGTCTCCACCCAGTCTTCTTCTTGGCGAGGAGGAGGAGGGTGTGGCGGCTATCAACGATCTCCCATGACCTGCTGCCACCTGCAGGGAGGAAGTCCAGGGAGAAGTGGCGGCTATTGACAGCTAGCACTGGCGAGGAAGGAACAAAGCTGTGGCGGCGACCGTCAACAGGGGATGTGCGGTTATGATAAAGGCCTGCCACAAGAGATAAGGGATGGGGGCTGGAACCAATGTAAGAGAGGAAGTTTGCATCAACGATGATGCGGCGCCATTGCTTGCAGGTGGCTGCAGCTCGGACGAGCCATTGGGGCGAGGTGAGGTACAAGAGGATGAGCTTGAGGAGCTTGTCGGGGATGTCGTGCAGCGTCGTCGGCCTGGCCGGCGACTCTCTGGGCGGCAGCGCCGTGTAATTTACTCTGTTGGCCATGGGATGGGGCCTGGTCGATCAAGAGCTTCGGCTCCTTGTTTATATATATGGCCTTGATTAGTATATTAAGTAACACTAGCTCTGTCATAAAGCTGGCTTTGGCGTGTCGTGCCCTCCAAGTAGGTCTGAATCCCTCCGAGTATGTATTTTTTATCCCCAAAAAAAGTAGGTTTGAATCCCTCCAAGTAGTGGTTGTGGTTGGATTAGCATATTTTGCTCGTCAACGGGTTCCTTACCCAAATATTATTTGTATTTTGGGTATACGCGTAACTCTGTGCAGTTTGAACAAGACTTCAACCAAACAAAGCCATGCGAATATGTATCAGGAATATTCTTACCTGTGAACGAGGTCAGGCAAGGTCTTCTTCGCGAGGAGGGTGTGGCGGCTAAACTACAACCACAATAAAACCTTTCTGAGAAATAGAAAGCGGCAAAATGGAAAGCCGGAGATCAGCTCTCTTTTCGTGAGTGACAGATAAACATGTGGATTACCAGAAGCGCCAACTTCAACTCTAGGCATACATCAATGATCAATGCAAACTCCATTAATCAATAGCCGTCGAATATTCAGGGGGGGGGGGGGGGGGGGGAGATCTTGGTACTCCAGGTACTTACCAAAGGTAAAAAAACAGAGTAATCTATCCCTAATAATAAAGCACGGATTGACTTTGTCGGGTTCACCGTCATAATACGCTTTTACGATTTGTATAGACAAAATCGTAATATAAACGAGGTGGTACTAATTTTATGGAATTTTTATCCATCGTCTAAGAAAATTTAGTCCAAAGGCCGCTACGCGCCCAACAGGCTGGGCCTCAACCTGATGTTCCGCACGCTGCCTCGGCCACATCGTCAAGATGGAAAAACGATTCCTGATGGCCGGCTCCTGCCACCGTCAGGGCGGAAAAAGAATGAAAACTAATCCAATCCACTTGTGAATCAAACTCCCAACCCTTCCATCTATGGGGAAGTAGCCCGCCGCACGGTACTATGATAGCATGAGATTCGATTTCTATTAGTCCCATATCGCTTCTTTAAATAAAATCAGCCAAGAGAGACCCCATAAATCCCACTCAAAAAGAAAGAAAAGATAACATAGAGGCAAGGAGGGAACAATCCGGACGCGGCGGATGGCGGGGTTCGTCGGTCGGCGGGGTGCTGGACGCTGGTGCTGTTGGCGACGAACACAACACAGAGCAGAGGAACTCAGGTACCAGCAGCACAGTCCGCCACCAGCTTCTCTCTTTCCATGTCGCGGACAGCCGCAGACTTTGCGGTTGGGCACGTACTGAGGACTGGAAGAGCGCACGCAGGCTACGGTCGTTTAGGAGCCCACACCGGCACGTTGCCGGGACACTTGAGGAGCTGGCCTGCAAAGGCGCAGTACTGTGCGAGCACAGCCGCGCGGCCCTTCTCGATGGCGGCGGAGCCGGCGTCGGCGAAGGCGTACATGGTGGCCATCTGAATCTGGTAGTGGTATGTGATCCTGTTGAGGATGGACAAGGGATGTACTGACGCCTGACAAGACATCGACGGCCAGCGTTGTATACGGTTTAACTCCATGCAATCAAGTTGAATCGTTGAATCGGTGACGAAGAGTTTGCTTGATAGCTGCTTGTGGATTCTCCCGATCGGAGAGAGTAGGCTGGTAGTACGAGTTACTCTGTATTTTCATTGGACGGAGCATACACGGAATGTTGCGACGCCCGCCGGACAATGCGGCGTGTCCGCTTGAACCCGTTTGTGATGATGCAGTCAGCCCTGTGGCAGCTTTGCGGGTTTTTGTTTGACGGCGGAGCGGCGGGATGACCCGTCCATCTTGCAACCTGACACAAGGGTGCGGCAGGCGCTGCTAGCCGGCGGTGCGGGACGCGGGAGCTGTGGCATGCGGTCGCTGCGCTGTTGAGGCGTGGAGGTGGATTGGATTGGGTCTTCCCTGACGAAGACAATCTTCATGGTACCTGATGAAGACTGCCGCTATAGCTGCATGAGCGCGACCCCAAAAAAATGTAGATGTACATTTTTTTTGCGGGAAGAAAAAATGTAGATGTGCACGTACGCACAGGACGCTCTTGCTCTTAATGAAAAAACTAACTATACACATGAGTCTTTGTTTTGCCACAAAGATAATCCTATTTCGAGTACAATGACCAACCAAGAGCATGTAAAAAATAGACTTTGTGTCAGAAAATTAAATAAACTCACAATGACAAAATAAATTTTCAATATCTCTAAGAAAAAGAATGAATTTGAGGTAACCTAAATTAATTATTAGCCTCCTTAGATTTCCTCAATTTAAAATTGTACCAGCAAAAATAAGGTTTGAAAATGCAGAAATTTTGTTGGAAATGTCATCAATGAGATTTTGTATGGTAAAAAACTCTCTTATTTTGTGCACAAAGACTACAATTAACATGCTAAAAATCGACACTAGCAGTAGATACACTATAGCTATAAATCTATGTATGAAATAATGCATGTCTTAGTAACTATTTTTGGCACTATTAAAGTTGAATTGTAAATTAAGCTTTCACTGCTTATGCTATTAGTGCTTCACCATGTTGAAGTGATGGGCATGTACCCATGGAGTGTCTTAAACAATTATTATTACGCCAATGATTTTATTTCTCCCGTTGCAACGCACGGGCATGTTGCAGTACAGCTCAAGGCAGATCGTAGATTACATGGCTAAGCAGCCCACCTGTTTTTTGTAATTGTTTGTTGTGTTATTTAAATTAAATTGGTTTATGTATTCTGCTGGAGCAGTCACATGTCATACTAATTTCAGAAGAACAATTTCTAATTTAATGGTTAATGTATTGTTGGTCTAAAATGAAAATCCCAAACAAAAACAGAGTCACAATTTGTATTTATGCGACGAATAATGGAAGTTTCAAATGCTAAATTTAAACTAAGATTTTTGGAATAAACTGTTGTCTCTAAAGCTTGTCTCATGTAAGCCATCAACTAAATGTATTATATTAGCATGAATAATTGTTAAGTGCAACCAGTGGTCAGTTTTATTTGATTTTGAATAAACAAGGTGGGCTATACATTATATGATCTCAGTAGCTTGATTTGAACCCCGTTGCAACGCACGGGCCCTTTTGCTAGTATAAACTATGGCCGTAATCCTGAATATATATGTGGCACATGATTGCTTAGTGTAATTAAATCCATATGATGAGGCTGGCACATGATTGCTTAGTGTAATTAAATCCATATGATGAAACTGGCACATGATTGCTTACTGTAAGGCACTAAATGTCCAAGATATCTTGGGCCAGGTTTAAAGAGAAGCATCCAACTGTATCTTATGCCACTATGCATAAAGTAATTATTCTTATTTCTTGTTTGATGACCTCACTACTGAAAGAATACAAATTATATCTGAGCACAACGGATCTCTACAGGTGAGCAGGGCATACCACGGATAATGATAATAAATGTTTTGAGCAAACATTTTCTAATTAAACTATTACTTACCATAACATTATGCCAAATCCCCGCACAATAAATCCGAAGCATTGAGAAAAACGTTAGATTCTGCAGCTGGTCATAGTTCAGAGCAACTAAAGCCCTAGGAAAAGGTCCAGCTATGAATACTGCAACATATTCCATCTGGACACGCCCTCGCTGTTGAATATTCAGAAATGAGCATCTCAACATTGTAACCTAAAAAAGAGATTTATATAAGAAGTGATATTACAAGACAACTTCCGGATTTTCGTAGTACGAAATCAAAAATACATTTTATTGATACATGTAAGCAACATGCAGCACAACTCACCAAAAAGGAGCATGTCCGGGCGGATAAGATATATACCTTGCAGCTGCAAGAGCATGTCCAAATTCATGAAAAGCGGTAGATAAGGTTGTCAATGTTATGATGATTGTGGTGTCCTTTTTCGACATGCTGAAGCTGGAAGCCTACAACAAGTAAATTAATGCCCAATGGCTGATGTTATGATGATTGTGGTGTCCATTATCGACACGCTGAAGCTGGAAGCCTACAACAAGTAAATTCATGCTGAATGGCTGATGTTATGATGATTGTGGTGTCCATTATCAACACGCTGAAGCTGGAAGCCTACAACAACAGTAGGTTTTGTAGCTCGGCACTAACATATCCATCTCCAAAATAAAATGCATCAATTACGTCCCAATAGTATCTGAAATTTCAATGAAAAAATGTGAGTGTGACTATCAAAAACCGTAAAGAAAATATTTTGCTTAAGTTGTTAACTACCTGCTATAGGTAATGGATTCACTAAAATCAAATCAATTTAGTAACCTTTGTCAAATTGTAATCAATACTGCAGATATTCTTCTAGTAACGGCGACTAAACTAGAACTGCAGTAAAACCTTTCCGAGAAAAAGAAAGCGACAAAGATGGAATGCGGGAAATCATCTCTCTTTTGGGGCAAATGACAGAAAAGGGTTTCCAATGCTTCGCTGAATCATGTGGATTTTAGGAAGCAAAAATTTCAACTCTATATATACATCAATGCGAACTCTAGCAATCTTAGGGAACTGCATGAAAAACTGAAAATTAATACTCTCGATGCTGTAAATGAGGATCCGAGATTTCCATACCAAGGTCACTAACATAGGAATATAAACTATGGCCGCATCCTGAATATATGTGTGGCATAATCAGTTATTGTTGTACACTGTCAAGATGAAATTCCAACTGATCTAAGCAGCATCAAGCCGTGACACCGTGGATAAGGTATTATCGAACTTAGAATTACCACGCGCTGCAATGAACATGATATTTGGATTCCATGATGACATTTGAGCTTACCAGAGACACGCCGACTAAAACGGTGGGAGAGAAGTGAACTCCTGAAGAAAACCATGCTCTGATGAACCTGCAAAAAAAAAAAAGTAGCAGCTCAAATGAATGCAAGGATGACAATCCATGGCCCAGCTCGACTATACTAGATGGTTGGTGAGTTTCAAGAGGCTACTCATAGTACGTACTAGCATTGTTGAGAAACCGTTAACTGGTGGCTGCTCGGTTGGCTGGCGAGTACAGGATTAATAGGCTAATCGGCAAGTTAATCGGCCATTTTAACAATTAATAGAATGATTTATCAGTTTATCAGCTACTCGGTGACATCGGCCATTTTAACAATTAATTGGACGATTTATCAGTTTATCGGCTACTCGATGACTCTACAAATAGGAATTAATCGGCAAGTTAACTGCTTGCTTAATAGGACAAATTCTTAATCGGGCGTACTAGTAATACCTCGCATGTTTGTCTCCATCCGAAATCGAAATCGGACACCACGTCGTCGTTGAAGCCGTAGATCTTGCAGTCGCAGTGCCCGAAGCTGGATTGACGGGAGCATCTCAAGCTTCCCAGAATCCTTGGACGCCCTAGCGAACCGGGCCATTCGCCAGCCGCCTCCGCCTATATCGGGTGCCCTTAGCGGCGCCCCGCGGCAGCGGCAGCGAGAGCCGGAGCGGGCAGGGGCGGAGAGGAATAGGGAGTGGCCGAGGGTGAGCGGTGAGGGAGGGGAAAGCCGCCGCCTGGGAGCGCCGTGGAGTATTCCGGTCGCCGCCGAGCCGGGTGGAGGAATGGAATCAACGAGGACGGTCCATTAGATTAGCCCGAAGCCCACCCAGGTCCCATGTGCAGTCACCCGGTAGCCCAGCCCAGCCCACCAAATAATACTCCTTCCTTCTTCTTTCTTCACTCGTGGACTGGACCTTTCTGACTCACGCGCGGCCCAGCAGGAAGGAGGAGGAGGATGAACGGCGGCGGCGGCAAGAAGAAGTTCGGCGGCGGGCGGGTGCCGACGGGGACCCCCTCGCTGGCGTGGTCGTCGGTGGTGGTGGTCGCCTCCCTCCTCGCCGGCGCCTCCATCGTCCACAACATCTACAAGCCCGACATGGTCCGTCTCAGCTTCTTCACTTATCCCCTCACCTTGTGCCCCTGCACGCGACCTGTTCGACATAATGCTCACCTCTCTCCTATTCTTCTTCTCTTGTATTAATTTGACCCCGCAGACCCTCCCGCCGGTGGAGGTCGCCGACGGCAACGGAGCCGGAGCCACAGCCGGCGGCAAGCGCAAGGAGAGCTGAGCTAAATCTGACGGCTGGCGGGCGCCGGTGCTCTGCTCGATGCCCAAGAGGATGGATTTATCCAGTGTCGTTATTCCTTTCTTTCTTTTTATTTCTCAAGACAGCATGCAGGCGTGGTGCCATTCTACGTTCTAGCTCGGTCCAAACATATGTGGAGATCTTCGTCCGTTTTGCTGCGTCTTCAAACCTGGACAAAGACAACAGCTCGACCTGTATCTCCAGTACTACTCTGCCTAAACTGTAGAACTTTGCGTGGTGATTGATGGGTTAGATGCTGCTTGTTAATTTGATTATATTGCTGGGTCGATCGATTAGTCCAAGATGTCTAGCGACGGGTTAATTTGATCCAAGCAAAGCCGGCTGGCTCTTGGTTTACTGTTTCGAAGAAGGAATTAAGCTGGTTACTGGTAATAATTACTCCCTCCATTTCATATTAAGTGTCGCTGATTTATCAGCAATACTTAATATGGAATGGACGTTGCTGTACATATAATGTCATGTCCGTGGAAGATGCTATTAATGAAGCCGTTGGTATTAGAAATCAAACTTCAGTACATTGTCAGATTTTGCATCCTTGAATTGGCCATGCCTCTGTGGTGCGCAAAGTAGTTTCGATATGGAATGGTGGAAGTAGTTAATTTGCATTGCCTTGGACTTGGTCCCACGATTCACATGCATATGTACGTTCCTGGGCCAGACACGGGGGGAGTATATAATATCAGGGCCGTCTTCAGGAATTCGGGCCCCGGTGCAAAAAGCAAAATGGGGCCCTACCAAAATAATAATAATATAACTCAAGCATAATCACATAATTATAGACTTTAATTATGTTATTTCAAACAAGATTTAGGAAATTGTCAAGTATCAACGCAAAATACCAAAACCAAGAAACTGACCTCATGCTCTATTGAAAAGTGTCATCCGTCTTGCGTTCATTGATATGAAATCTTCAATTATATCTTCATAATCAACCTTCTCATAGACATCATTTTCAATTGCTATTTTCTCCAAACCATTGAGTATTTCTTGTGTCATAGTAGAACGTAAGTAGGACTTCAACAACTTGATTTTAGAAAAGCTCCTTTCCGCAAATGCAACAATTACAGGAATTGTTAACCAAGTACTTTCTTCCAGAACTAGGATGCATAATTGTTTCAGTTTATGAACCAAACAAAAATCATATCAATGAATTTGAACTGATGAACTCCATGAATTATATGCTTGTAACTTGTATAGTTAGTTGGAATGGAAAAACATAGAACCTTGATTTTGGACTTGGACGAGCAACTATTGAAAATCTTGAATCTGTTACCGACAAAAATTGTTCCAAAACATATTACTGTAGTAACTAGTAAACTGTTGTACAAGTTTGCAGGTCAGTTTATCAAAATTAATTAGAGAAAATGGGAGGAGCTTAGGGCAACGCACCAGTTGGCCTTCTGTTCAACGGCACCGCGGCAGTGTTGGCCGGCGTGGCGGTGGCCGACGGTCGCAATTACCGTGTAGTTCCGCTTCGGGCTGTCCTGTGGCTGCAAAGAGATCACCGCCGAGCCGCCGATTCATCAGTCGAAGCGAAAAGACGGGAAGCGAAGGGATTAGGGAATGAAACGCCGGAAGTCACGGAATGTACAACGTTGTTGTTGCCGTTTCTTCTATCAATCGGATGGATCCAAGCGATGAGATTTTCTTTTGTTGATAATACAAGCGATGAGATGGGGAACGTACAGCGTTGCAGTTGCTGTATGGCTTGAGCGGACCAAGCCCAAAAGGGAGCGACAGAGGTAATGTTGGCCCAAACCTGAATTTTTTTTGACTAATATATGCACATATGTAGACCCTAATTGGGCCCCCTGTATTTTGGGGGCCCTGTGTGAGCGCACAGCTCGCACAGGCCCCTCGACGGCCCTGTATAATATAGGTATATAAAAGATAGGAACATTTGTCTATGGGCCTATATGGAGACAAATAATAATTAAAAAAGGGGCGCTGCTACGCATCGGCCGGCGGATATTTTTAAAAGATCCACCACCTCGCGAGCCGTCTGATGTGCAGATATCGGGCAGCAGAGTGCCGTCTTTCACCATTGCAACAGAGCTGCTGGTGCAGAAGTTTTGCAACAGAAGCCTTGTTGCAGAAAATCTTTGCAACGAAGGTATTGTTCCTTTTTTTTTTGCAATGAAGGCTCTTCTAGAATATCCTTGAAGTTCTTATAACCTTTCAAAATCTTCTAGGACATTCTTATTTCGGGATCTTCATGAGTACTTCCGGGACACATGCAATCGTAAAGCGGTGATTCTAGCATGAATCTTAAAAGCGATGTCATATGGCAATTCATGTGGGCATTCACTCTCCCATGCACCCTTCACAGGGAACAACGCAAACGTTCCCTCTGATGCACCCACCCAAGGGAACGACCGCGTGTAGCATGACATCCACCTACGATGTGAAGCATGCACATTACCAAAATCATGTATGACTGGCGAATCATCACGCTGTAGCATGGTAATTCCTACACATGCATGGCAAATTGACAATTTTCTCTGTTGTACCATACCATTTTTCTGTTATAACATGGTAATTCCTTTCTGCTAACATGGTAATTCTCTTTTGCGCATGTCAATTTCTAAACATGTGAGCAACTTCCTCTTCTATTTATCATGATAATTATCTCTACTGCAACATGGCAATTTTCTTAAACGCATGGCAATTTTCTCTGTTGTAGTATGGCAATTTTTGTTCTATAGCTTGGCATTTTTCGCTTGTTTAGCATGACAAATATTTCTATTACAGGATAACAAAACTATTTGTTTTAACATGACAATTCTTAAACGTTTCTCAGAGTGATTCTTTGCAAATGACAAGGAAAATCAATGTTTGGTCATGTAAGCTTTGTTGAGGAACGTCCGTGTGGTGAAACCAGCTCACTAATGTTTAAAACCTATACTTGACACTAGTGCCTTTATTTTACAATTTATTTCAGTATTTCTAGTGATGTTCGTTCAGTGGGAGGAGATGTTTCCATTGACTACGAGACGTCAGTGATGACTTCGGCAATATCAAGATGTTGCGTCGGCTCGACATCTCGAAGGTGCTCATAGGGATAAGGTGTGCGTGCGTGTACTCATATGGGTGAATGTATATGCGTGTATGTGAGCACAAAATGTTCATTCTCATAGAATAAACATTAGCTCGCCATTAGGGTCCTTTTTATTTCGAAAACACTAACGCCCACACGTGCGGGCGTTAGACAACTCACCCACACGCCTTCATCGTCGTCCAGTGCCTTTTGCACGAATCTTGGCATGAAAAGGCTGATTTTGTGTGCCACGTAGGACAACTCGTGTGTGTGAAGGGAGTTCGCCCGCACGCCGGCTTTCTCTCTGCGGTCAACGTTTCGCCAGTCGGGGCGTGCGATGAAACTGCTGTGGCGCCCGCACGCCGCGCACCACTTCTGTTCCCCATCTCCCACGACTGCCCATTCTCCCACTCTCCCACACTCAAGCTGTCATTTGCCATGTTTTTGAATGGTACATGGCAACTGCCCTATTTGTGAGCATGAGCAGATGACAACTCTCTTCTTACCCCGAACATATTATTGTTGCCACGTCTGTTTGTAGCGCTACATGGCAACTATCTAGTGTTACTAGGTGGCAAATCCTAAAGATACCACCATCGCCCACATGCCCGTCTCCTCTCCCACACACCAAAAGCTATCAGTTGCCATGTGTTTTGCAGGGTACATGGCAACTGTCCTAGCGTGCTTGTAAGCAGATGACAACTCTCTTTTTACCTGAAACATGTTTTTTGCCATGTTTTTTAGTGCTACATGGCAACTGTTTAGTGTCAGTAGGTGGCAACTCCTAAAGTTTTTCAAATCATAGTAACTGTAGTAGACCAGACCATACATGGCAACAGCTGCAGTTGCCCAAAAATGGCATCCGGCACTTGACCTAAGATGGCAACTGCAGTTGAGCAACCATGACAACTGTAGTTGTCCGACATGGCAACTGTAGTTCAGCAACATGGCAACTGCAGTTCAGCAACATGGCAACATGGCAACCGAAGAGGTCCGGACCATGGCAATCGCGGCGGGACGCGTGGTTACTGACACGCGGGGCGTGTGGCTCGCAGGCGGGGTGGGACGACGGTCGAGACGGGTCGTGCGGGCCGCGCGCTCGCTCGCCCGGACGTGCTCGTGCGGGGCGATCACGCTGCACCAGACGTGCGGGCTGTGGCTGCGCGTACCCGTACGCGGTCGTGCGGGCGGGGTCGTCTCCGTGCCACACAGGGCGTGCGGCACAACCACCTGATACACCACACGTGTGGCAGTTATCGGCGTCCTTTTATTTTTGCATGGATTTATACCTAGTTGTCACAGATAATTTCGCTATGATAAAAAGTAAAAAAAAAGAATCTTTTAGTTGGCGGACGTTCGCTGAAGAGGGTGACATTTCGAACAATTTCCGTGGCAATTTTAGTTGTAGGATGACATATTTTGAGACTAGCATGGCAATTTCATCCTAGAAGACACTTTCGGATTTTTTTTTAAATGTCATCATTTAATCTTGATCAAACGGCTGCGAGGACGTTCGTTGGGAGTTACTTCGCAGCGAACATTCACCAGTTAACGGAAAAGAAAAGACTGGTCTGGCGAACATAGAGCCCAGAGCGGATACGAACCAGGTGAGCCATCAAACTTTTATATATACCGTAATAAAGGTAGCCCAGGCCGCAAACCCCAATCCCTCGTCCGCACAAACCCTCGTCCCCAAGCTCGCGAGCGAACATCGGCGCCGCTGCCACCGGCCGCTCCGCGCGACCGCCCACCATGGCCGAGATCCAGAACGAGGGCCTTGGGGAGCACCGCCTCCGAGACCTCAACGACCAGATCAACAAGCTCCTCCGCGAGCGCAGCCACTGGGAGCGCCGCATCCTGGAGCTCGGAGGCCGCGACTACTCTCGGAGCGCCCTGATGACCGACCTCGACGGCAACATCGTCGCCATCCCCAACCCCTCGGGCCGGGGCCCGGGCTACCGCTACTTTGGCGCTGCCAAGAAGCTCCCCGGCGTCCGTGAGCTATTTGACAAGCTACCTGAGGTCCGCAAGCGCCGCACCCGCTACGGGATCCACAAGCGCGTCAATGCCAGCTACTGCGGATACTATTACTATGACGACGAGGACGGTGTGCTTGAACCCCATGAGGCTGCTGCTGAGAAGCGCATGCGGCACGAGCTTGTCACGGGAGGCCATGAAGAATGTGGCGAGTGGCGAGGTGGCTGCAAGTGATGCCCTGCAAGGCGAGCTGAAGGAGGCCAAGGAGATGCTCAACGTGCAACGCTAAGGACTAGCTAGGAGATAGACGTACGTATGTTCTTGTTTTTCTTCTTGGCTCTAGTAGAGAGATAGATTACTCAACTGGTGTAGACTAGACTAATTAAGCATGCATCCAAACTGCTCTACTGCTCTTTGTTGCCCTGTAATTTGTGTGTGCCCATTTACTCTTTAATTAGTGCCTTCATGCTGCGAATGATTTTTTTTTAATTATTAGGCAAAGGCTGTGTTCAGTCCTCCACTATGTGAATTATCGTTCGCATTGTACCATTTTTTCTTTTTTGAGAATCATTCGCATTGTACCATTGATCGTGTGCTTTGTTTGAATTTCGAAAGTTGATACGTCAAAATCATATACGTTGACCATATTAATATATGGTCCAATATCTTATTTCATTGAGTAAATTGCACAAAACCATCATTTTAAAGGCTAGGTTTGCAGAAAACACTACGTTACATTTTTTAGCAGAAAACACCACGTCTTGGGTAATCTTTTTGCAAAAACCACTGATCGGCCAATTTGGCTCTGTTGAGCGCGTTTATGACAGATGGGGCCCATTTTTTGCTTATGTGGCATAACTTTTTGCAATTTATGGGTTTTAATCTAAAATTAAAAACTAGACCCTAGAATTTTACATAGACACCCCTAAATCAAAAATGAAAAACGCAATTAGCACCCACGCTCCTCCTCACCGACGAGGATCTAGATCGGGGGTCCTCCCGGAGCCCCACGCTCGTCCTCCCCAACGAAGATCTGGATCGGGGTCCTCCCGACGCCTCATTCTATGGTGGGCGGGGCTGAACGCCGGGCGATGGAAGGCGGGGTTCACGCGCGCGCTGCTGCAGTAAGCCGTGGTGGGTGCCGCCCGCCAGCTACACGCGCACATCGTCCCGGCGCATCGGTGCTACCTCTTGAGCACTGCATTGGTTTTCCCTTGAAGAGGAAAGGGTGATGCAACAAAGTAGCGTAAGTATTTCCCTCAGTTTTTGAGAACCAAGGTATCAATCCAGTAGGAGGCCACGCACGAGTCCCTCACACCTACACAGACAAATAAATCATCGCAACCAACGCGATAAGGGGTTGTCAATCCCTACACGGTCACTTACGAGAGTGAGATCTGATAGATATGATAAGATAATATTTTTGGTATTTTTATGATAAAGATGCAAAGTAAAATAGAAAGCAAATAAAAATAACAAAGTGTTGGAAGATTAGTATGATGAAAAATAGACCCGGGGGCCATAGGTTTCACTAGTGGCTTCTCTCAAGAGCATAAGTATTATGGTGGGTGAACAAATTACTGTTGAGCAATTGAAAGAATTGAGCATAGTTATGAGAATATCTAGGTATGATCATGTATATAGGCATCACGTCCAAGACATCTAGACTGACTCCTGCCTGCATCTACTACTATTACTCCACACATCGACCGCTATCCAGCATGCATCTAAAGTATTAAGTTCATAACAACAGAGTAACGCTTTAAGCAAGATGACATGATGTAGAGGGATAAACTCATGCAATATGATATAAACCCCATCTTGTTATCCTCGATGGCAACAATACTATACGTGCCTTGCTGCCCCTACTGTCACTGGGAAAGGACACCGCAAGATTGAACCCAAAGCTAAGCACTTCTCCCATTGCAAAAAAAGATCAATCTAGTAGGCCAAACCAAACTGATAATTCGAAGAGACTTGCAAAGATAACCAATCATACATAAAAGAATTCAGAGGAGAATCAAATATTGTTCATAGATAAACTTGATCATAAACCCACAATTCATCGGTCTCAACAAACACACCGCAAAAGAAGATACATCGAATAGATCTCCACGAGAGAGGGGGAGAACATTGTATTGAGATCCAAAAAGAGAGAAGAAGCCATCTAGCTAATAACTATGGACCCGAAGGTCTGAGGTAAACTACTCACACATCATCAGAGAGGCTATGGTGTTGATGTAGAAGCCCTCCATGATCGATGCCCCCTCCGGCGGAGCTCCGGAAAAGGCCCCAAGATGGGATCTCACGGGTACAGAAGGTTGCGGCGGTGGAATTAGGTTTTTGGCTCCGTATCTGGTAGTTTGGAGGTACGTAGGTATATATAGGAGGAAGAAGTACGTCGGTGGAGCAACGTGGGGCCCACGAGGGT